>NC_143479.1:33234291-33251506 GCF_027475165.1 Benincasa hispida
CTGTCAAGTTGTGAAAGGCACTCACCCGTAGTTGGATGTCCGCATGATACACGTGGGGGCAAGCCAAAACGAAAGTAAGTCACCTGAATCAACGCATAAATAAATGACTGCAACTTTGCTGCCAAATAGGTATGAGTTTAGTCTGAGAAAGTGTGCATTGCTCGTAGTTAGATGTCCGCATGACACACGTGGAGGCAAGCCAAAATGAAGGCAAGGCACTTGGATCAGCGCAAGGTCAGAAAAAAAAACAATAATGTCAAGAAATATGCAAGGATAAAATCATTTGACACCTCAGTGGAAAATTTTCTTTTTGAAATAAATCATGCGATGTTCCAGAATTTAGTAAAGTCCTTTTGAAGATTAAGCTTGCGATCCCCTAGGTCTTAGAAATATTTTAAGAAGAGATTTGAAAAAGACTTAAGGAAACTTTGGTATATAGGATTTGAATGAAGTATCTTTGAGAAATCTAGGAAAAAAATATAGCGGTCGACTTGCTAAAGGAAATCTTTAGCTTAGGCTTGAGGACAAGCATTGTTTAAATTTGGGGGTGTGATAATGGGCAGAAATGCACGTTATCATAGTGCTAAGTTCTTAAACAATGTTGGCTTGCATTGATAAAATATGTTAAATTGTGTCTAAAAAGCATCACATTCATAATATTGCGGTAGCATGCGTTCATCGCATAGAAACAGTTGATTTTTGTATTTTTATGCAGAATATGTGTTGACGCAAGGCGAAAATTGCGATCATAGGAAATCATTGGTCGAGCGTAGCATTATCGCAAGGCTTTGCGGTGATCATGTTCACAAACATTTGCTCAAGAAGGATTGCCACAACTTGGTCGACGCAATATGGTGGGCGCATCTGGGTGAAAGGCTAATTAATCACGATGGGACAGAAAGTTGATGTCAGTCAAATCTGAATTAAGTTGACAGCCGCTAACGATAACAAGTACATTCAGCTTTCCGGTGACAAATATTTGGCGCATCAGTCTGGGAATTAAAGTCGTCCCATCTGTGCAATCATGAGAGAGAAATCGTCGTTTACCCTGGGTGTTCTATAAATACCAAGGGCAACCTTCAGAAAAGGGGGTTCGAAAGTTGATACGTTTGGATCGCACGTCTTTGTTCATAGTTTTCCTTTCGTTTTAAGGCAGAGCGAGAGAAGAGTAGTGATGTCAGAGATCGCTCAGGGCAACTCGAGAAAGAACCTTGAGGCATAGAAGCAGAGAGCTTACCGACTCTCGCGAGAGCGAGATTATCTTTTGAACACGAGTAGAAAAACAGTGTAAAAGTCTGGGCAGCAAGAGATTGCTACCAGGCTCTTTATTCTATTCTTGCATTGTTGTTTTGTACCTCATCTCTACATTTATACAATGGAAGTTCTTATTCTACATCTGTTCATTCTCCTAGTACACATGAGTAGCTAAACTAGTCGAATGGGTTGAGAAGAACTAAGCTAACATAACCTAGGAAGTTCATTGCTTACGATTATCTTGTGTTATGTTGTGCCAAATACCCCTTTAGAGCTACTTGAGAGAGAGTTTGAAGAAAGAACCTAAGCCTCGAGAGAGATAGGTTAAAATCTAGACTTGAGAGAGCAAGATTAGAACTGCATAAACAAGAGATAGGGACTTAAAGATAAGCTCTGTTTGTCAACCTGCATCGCATGTATCCTAGAGATAGGAATGATATTATGTGGTCGCCTTATTTATGTGTGTGTCGTTCTGTCATCGCATAAATAAGAATAGAGGCTTATGTGTAGGTCCTATAGACTTATCGCATATTAGCATGCGTTTTAGCATTAGAAGTCGTAGCATTCGCATCGAGAGATGGTTTACTATTGTATGCATGTTGCATGGTCGCAAAGCATGAACGCATCTTAGGAAGTGTTAGCTGAAACCCTTCTCAACCCATTCACTGCATACTCATCGCATTTCCTGTTTATTCAACTATTTTCAAACTCCGCCGCATTTGTTTATATTTTCATTATCGCAAACAACAACCTCAATAACTATTTATTTATTTGGTTACCGCAAAGTTTTCATAAAAATTACCATCGCAACCTGTTTTCACAAGTCCCTGAGTTCGACCCTGGACTAACTAGGAAACTCAATGGAGTTTACACTTGCATTCTACTGAGGAAACTTGAGTGCTCAATGCAATTTCATCATCACATATCATCCACATTTCCACATCGTAAAATCAAGCATCACTTGATGGCATCGAGGAGAGGAATATTTATCTCAACCCTTCTAAACATCTCTAAAAGCTTCTTATCCTTGTCTACAATTGCTTCCTTTGGCCTAGCAAACCTGGAAGGAAAAGAGGCTTTAGGTACATATGCATCTAAAGAGGGATAAGGGTGAGAAGATACTCCCTGTTTATTTTGTGGTGGTAAGACTTTCGAATTTGCAAAAGAAGAAATTCCTGGATTTTCCAATTCTGGCTCTTTAGCTGGCTCGACAGGTGGCTCCAACTCCTTGCAACTCCTCAATGTGATTGCACTAACATTTTCTTTTATATTAGATTCAGGCTGGGATGGAAGTTTGCTAGACTGTCTCTCCAATCTACTCATAGAGGTGGCTAGCTGTGAGACTTGGGTTCCCAAAGATTCAATGATCTTCTTTGTATCCTACTGAAAATGAAAAGAATTATCAACAAGACTTTTAACAATGTCTTCTAAGGACATACCTGAACCAGACGAAGCCTCGTGATTAGGTTGGGCTTGCTCATTCTGTCCTCCCCATTTGAAGTTTGGGTGGTCTCTCCACCTAGGATTTTAGGTTTAACTAAATGGGTCCCACCGTCTATTTTTCCCATTATAATTGTAGCCTCCAACGACATTTACCTCAGGAATTGCTCCTTGCAGAGCGCTTGGGCAAGTCAGCTGAATGGCCAGTTCCATGACATACTTGGTAAACGGTAGTAGGCTGTCCAATCTCCACTTTCGCCAACTATTTCACAATAGAAACTAAGTTAGATATTTCTTTCTTAAGTTCACTTACCTTATTGGTGGACTTTACACTGATTGCAGCTCTAGTTCCAAACTGTTGAGAATTTTCTGCCATAGTAGTTGTCAGGTTCATTACCTCAGCCGAGGTGTTATTGACTAAGGCTCCTTCTGTAATTGCATCTATACTGCTTTTGTCAGTTTGCATCAATCGCTCATAAAAATACTGGATCAAGAGTTGGTTTGAGATCTGATGATGGGGGAACTTGGCACAAGTCTTTTTTAATCATTCCCAATACTCATAAAGGGTCTCTCCATCAAACTGCATCTTTTTTATGCTAACAGCTTGGGATGCTGGAAAGAATTTCTCCAAGAACTGTCTCTGTAGTTTTTCCCAGGACGGATGCTTCCAGGCGGAAGAATATAGAGCCATTCCTTGGCATCTCCCTTCAATGAAAAGGGGAATGCCCTGATATTGATCTGCTCTTGAGTCACCTCATTGAGTTTCATTCCATTGCACACGACATAGAATTCCTTCAAATGTTTGTGCAGGTCTTCGCCCTACAGACCTGAAAAGTCAGGAAGTAAGTGAATTAAGCCAGATTTAAGTTCAAAGTTACCTGTTGTCTCAAGATAGGCAATGTACAAGGGCTACTGAGTGAAGTTACGGGTTGCAAGCTCCTTGAGGGTCTTTTCTCGTTCGGCCATTTCTGGAAAATTTTCAAGGATGTCTCCTTCAAATGTGTCTTTAACACGAATCTCACTGTCAAGAGTAGCCTGTTGTCTCCTTTCTCTTTTGATTCTCCGCTCCTCCCTAGAGATCTCTGCAAAGTACAATTCTCTAGCACCCTTGGGAGTGTAGGTCATGCACCAAAAGAGAAAATTGATTAGCAAAGATAAACACTACAAGTTTCAAAAATTAAGAATTTTGTTGGCTCCTCGGCAACGACACCAATTTGACAGATTGTATCTTACGGTGTCGCTCCTGAAAGACGATCGTGCAAATGAATTTACATGCACCGAACAAACCCTTTATACTAACTAGTAGTACAAGTAACAAATTTGGGGTCAAACCACAGAGAGCCAAATATGGATTCCTAAAATGTTGGAAATTGTAGGAAGTAACCAATAGGGGGTTTGTGAAAATTGTTAAAATAAATTGTGAAAGCGAAAATTGTGCAATGTAAACAATTGAGAAAATTTATTATCAAACAAATACTTAGCTTGGGTAATTATAATCAATTCATTCCTCATTATTTCTATCGTGGACTACTCAGAGGATACATGAGATTATTTAAATTAAAAACTTAGTCTACTCGATTAGAATCCTAAACGGTAGTCCATAAAATCAAGTTAATTAAGAGAAAAGCGAGAATCCTTAACCAATCAATTAATCAACAAACATTAAGATTCAAGGCAAAACTAAGCCAATTGAATAAGAAAGTCAAAATATCGAAGAAAGGGGAAGTTGCAAGAGAGGAACTTTGTGTAAATTCGTGATAAAATGTGTAAGCGGCTAAGGTTTACATATAAAAATTGCGCCAGTGTTGTGGCGCTACAAGAAAAGTGGCCTCTCGGGTTAAAGCACAGTGTCACAGTGCAACAGTACTGCGAACGCGTACGCTAGCCGTCAAACTTCGTAGTGTTGTGGTGCTTCTTTATATCAAGAAAATGTATACTACTGGTTTGAGCACCGTGACACCAGCCTCCTTTGCCCTCTTCTTGCTTTAGTTGATGCTCTAAGTCTCTATATTAGCATGTTTTAACCCAAAACTGACTATAAACATTGGTTCTACCCAAATTATACTCAATACCTATAAAATTAGGAAATAAACATATAAACTACAAGAATGATGTCGAATTAAGTAGAGACATTTGGCCTAATATTATACAAACACCTTATAACTGACGGATCATATCTTACGGTGTCACTCCTGAAAGACGGCCGTGCAAATGAATTTATATGCACTGAACAAACCCTTTATACTAACTAGTAGTACAAGTAGCATGTCCGGGGTCGAACCATAGAGAGCCAAATATGGATTCCTAAAAAGTTGAAACTTGTAGGAAGTAACCAATGGGGGGGTTTGTGAAAAATGTTAAAATAAATTGTGAAAGCGAAAATTGTGCAATGTAAACAATTAAGAAAATTTATTATCGAACAAAAACTTAGCTTGGGTAATTATAATTCAATTCATTTCTCATTAATTCTATCATGGACTATTTGGAGGATACATGAGATTATTTAAATTAAAAACTTAGTCTACTCGATTAGAATCCTAAACGGTAGTCAATAAAATCAAGTTGATTAAGAGAAAAGCAAGAATCCTTAACCAACCAATTAATCAATAGGCATTGATATTCAAGGCAAAACTAAGCAAATTAATCAGTTTCCATCGTCTAATTAATTAATTGATTGAAATTTATCTAAGTTAGAAAGTAAATGCTTGCTAATTGGAATCCCAAATTAACACAACAAACCTTCTTAACTCATGCTTCTAGGTGACAACTACCGAACAATTACAAATTAGGGTCAATCAAAGCAATCAATTTAACATGCATAGCTAATTTATCAGATTATCCCATACACGAAAATTGAAGAATATGCTCAAGATAAATTTCATAAAATTCATAATAAAACTCACAGAATTACAAAAAAAGTCTCAAGAATTAAATTGGAATGAAATTAAATTAACAAACCCAAGATAAGTTCTTGCCCTTTAGCCACGGAACATGTCGAAAATCAACACGATTGGCAAAAGGGGAGAACTTATTACAAAAACTAAAAGAAAAAGAGAAGCTAGGAAAGAGGCTACAACGGTCAAAATCGGAAGAAGAAGAGATGAGATGGGATGATTTTGGCTGAACCCCAAGGGTTCCTTTTATAGGCCAGTCGCAACATCGCAACACTAGGGAGAGTGTTGCAACGCTCGGTTGCATCGCGCGTGTCACACCCCCTCCTAGACTATTCTCTTAGCTTAGGCAAAGACATGACAGCAACATTTATCAACCCTTTTATAACACTTACTGCCTATTAAACGTATTTAAGTAATCTGATAACAACATATAATCTCAAACATAGCGGTTTACCACTATGGCCAAACAACATCCAACATTAAACATTAAACATTAAACATTTACAGAATTTACAACATAAGTTTTATGAGTCCCAACTCCCAAACTTAGTCCCTATATGCAACAACAACACGTGTACAAAATATTTACAGTAACCATCTAGCTGATAGGTTACTAGAATTCCTGACTTTATGTGGCAGAGCAGAAGCAGAGTTATCTTCGGAGGATTTGATCGTTACCTGGGAAAAGAAAACATTTAAAAACAGGGTGAGCTACTAGCCCAGTGAGTGACTCAAGAAAGAAAAATAGGTTCTCATGCTTAAGTCTCAATAAAGAGATCATACTGAAACATAAGTCTTTACAGTAACCTTGTATTGAAATGTAAATTTTCCAAGCACTAAACATGTAAAGTTGCTATCATCATAAGTCATTAAGCTGAACCTTAGTTGAGAGTGACTTTGATATGGTTAAATCCCAACGTCAAACCTTAGTCAAGAGAGAACCCTTTTGCTCAATCTCTCGACGTCTAATTACCTACGTGCACGTGGTTATAACTAAGTATCATCATACCTTAGGTACTATAGCTCGAATACCTTCTCCAAGTCCTTCAATATCGAGCTTGAAGTAACATTAATCCTACTAAGACTTATTCTTTAAAGCATGTATACCTAAATGCATAGTAACATGTCTTTAAAGGCTCTAACGCATGCTTTGTGCATATGAAAAAACATAAATAGTTTTACAACATTCTTTCATACATGGCATGCTTTTGGAAAACATAAACTCATACTTTGCTTGGAAAAACTACTTTGTAAAATAGCTAGCATGAGAATAATCTTTCTTAAAATCATGGATTCTTTAAAATTATTACAAATACTTAGTCACTCACAACTTTAAGGCTACTTCTTAAAGGTTGATATGCTTCTAGCAACGGTGTCAATCCTGTGGACACAATAACATATATTTAGCTATTATCAATGGTCTCCCTTTTGAGACTAACTCTTAATTAAGCTTGCGTTTAGCCTTCCCTAGAAGACTTTTACTCAAATACATACCTGGCTATAGGTCGAGCACTTAGAAATTTCCTTGAGATTTAGGTTCTTGCTATGCAGGCAACACACCTCACCAACACATTCCCACTATGCAACCAACACTTGCTCTAAGTGTTCCTTCAACTGCACATGGTCATTCACATAAACATCTATTTGTTTTAGTCTTCAACGCAAGCCTTCTCAGCCCAAACATCAGGTTAAACGGATAGGAGTGCTCAACCCTTCGTCTGCCCGTGCATCTATTTTGAGTTGCCTACTTATTCAACCCAAGCAACTGCCTGCTTGTTCACAGAATTCCATATTCAAACTTCTTCATCAGTAACTCAAATTCGAAAGCTTATCTCAAGAAACTTCCTTCTACAAGCTTGTTTAGAATTGTATTAGAAGCTTACCTTACAATTTCAGCTTAAAATTCCTTGTAGTTCGACCTGGAGCCTCAATTCTTCATCGATGACCTAGATTCGCCCATGAATTGAACCTCTTGTCACTTTCTTCCTTCTCCGACCTTATTCTGGTGAGATCTTCATCCAGTAGCCTGGCCTCTGAAACTATACTCACATAGCTTTCCAACAACACCAAGAACTCTTAATTTGCATGGAGGAATTGTTCAAACTGACCTTTTGAAGTTCGTCTTCCCTTTTATACTACCACCCACCGTCTTTCATGAATTCTTATCATGACACCTCCACCTTAAGTGGGCTTAACTCACGAGAATAGGACAGCTGGTGCCCCTAATCGATGGTTTTAGGTTTATTACTTTACCTACTATCAATGCATATCTTCAACTAAGTTCAATGCACACCATAGTTCTCACACAAGCCTACTCCAACGCATGTGCCTCGTGCCTTGGCCTCCTCTTGGCTTCAATCATCATCGCAACTCCAGCCCTTTCAACTTTGCAAAGCTTGACCAATGCAAGCTTTACTCATCGCATGCCAAGCTTCATCATCGCACACCCAGCCATCGCCCAAGCTACTGCTTGCTTTAACGCTCGAGGCTTGTCTTGTCGCAGCCCCCATCGCATGCTAACCTCCAAGGCCTTGTCAATGCGCTACACCTCAATGCACAGCCTTTCCATCACTTCCCCTCGCGTGCGTATGCTAGGCTTAACGCCCAGTCTCGAGCCAATGCCACAGCCCCATCAGTCGTGCGTCTTCTCTTTGGCAACACTCAACACCTTCCTACCGCACACATACTAACCTTACAAGACTTGGTTGCCGCATGCCTTGTCCATGCGTAGGGTTGCTTACGCTCAACATGTCTCCTCTTGGCATGCACATTCCAACGCATGACTTCTCCTCACTCGGCCACACTTGGCTTCCTTAAGAGCCCAACTAACCTTAAAAGTAAGGCCAATGCTCATGGCTCACCTCCAATGCCCATCACAAGGCCAACTCATGGCTACACACTAACAACACTTAGCCAATTTCTAACTTCACCCAAGAGTCAAGCTTCCAAATTTAATCATTTATTCCAACTCTCCACCCTCTTCCTTACAACTAGACATTATTTCTCACATTAACCTACTCACCATACTGGTCTCAGTAGTAAACACATACAAGTAGGGAAATTAGGGTTCAGGGTTTACAACACGCGTTGGGGGATTCACGTCAAATTTCCTAGATCAATAACACATATAAAGTGAATAAAACTATAATGTTATTTGATTTTATTAATTTAATAAAAGTTAAAAAGAGTTTTAATGGACCTCGTACTACACAAATTTATGCTTTTGAGAACAAATACAATAAAATTAACATCAAAGAATTAATATGAAAGGACAATACATAAAATAATTAAATCATGATGGAATTCTAGGAATTAAAATTAGAAAGATGATATTCCCAACTCCTAACTCATTCTGGGGATTTATGTCCTAAATCTAGTGTATCTTGTGGTTTATAGTTTTGTTAATACAAATTATTTGTCTAATCAGAGATATCTTATTTATCTAATAAAATCAAAGGTATTTTATCCTTGTAACAATACGGATACAACCCACTTTGTAATTGTTACATGAGATGTAAATGTTACAAACGATATGAACCATATTGTTCATGTAGAGACATGTGAGTAGGGTATCCTGTATAAATGAGTTTATACATAGACTAGACTGCGAAATAATTAGTTTCTCTTCATAACATCGTTATTTGAAGAAACTAATATCTCAGTAGGATGACTATAGAAGACTTGACCTTAATCCAAAGTGAGTGGTGAACTCCTGTTTATGACGGCAGTCCTTGATCTGTATGGGTGAGAGTGACCATGACAGCCGATTCAATAAGCTTACTATTTTGGGGATTTATTTTATTAGGGAGTTAGGAACACAACTACACAAGATGAAATTTACTCATTCCCATCCCTTGAGAAAGTAGATAAATTACTCCCTTAATAGATGGTTCTAGGTCTTGAACAATGAGACCTCAACCTCTCACTGGCCCGAGAGGTGTTAGTTTATAGTTGGACTATAAACTATTTGTTCATTAGAGAAATCAGTGGTACTTAAGAAGTTAGATATAACTACAGGGATAAAGTGGTAATTTGACCCAACTGTTGTTATGAGCGATTTGTGAATGGTCGACTCACTGTTGATTGCTTATATTCATGGACACAGAAATATATCTATAGTGCGAAAAGTACAACTATTGGTCTTTAGTGAAGTGATCGATACTTAATGAATATTGATTAATTGGATTAAAGGAGTTTAATCAATTAATCTCATATCATTGAAGCTTTTAATCTATAGGTCCATAAGGTCCATTTGTTAGATCAAGGATAGTAATGAAGAATGATTTAAATTGTTCAAATAAAATGCGGGAATTTTATATTAATGAGATTAATATATAATGGTTAATTATAGATGTGATCTATAATCCAAATTATGTATGAGAGATATATTTGAATAAGATTTAAATATTAGATACATATGAATTAGATTCATAAAGAGATGTATATATATAAATATGTTATATTTATATGTTAATTAACTCCATATTAAATATGATTTAATATATTTACTTAACTAATTAATTAATGGTTAATTAATTGATTAGAAATAATGGAGATTGGAGGTTAACATAAATATATAATATTTATGATGATTAATTAAATGTATATTAGATAGGATTTAATATATGTTATTTAATTAATGTGTCAATTAATTAAATAATATTATTTAATTAATTAGCACTAAGGGCGTAAAAGGAAATTCTTAAAGAAGGGGTTAACCCTTCTCCATATAAATAGATCCTTATAGCTATTTTAGGTAACGTTTTGATATCATGCAAAAACCTAGCCTCCACCTTTTCTCTAACTTCTCACTAGAATTCTCTACCCTTTTCCTCCTCAAGGTTCTTGGAGACCACACTTCCAAGTTCTTTGAATCCTAGAGGATAGCAAGGTAATCTCGTTGGTGGTGTTCTTCTACGTTAGAGAAGTTTGAGATTATTGACAATGATGGAAGAAGAAAACTAGAGGAATCAACAAAGGTAAGTTGTGACTTCTCCTATTCTTCCTTTGTCAAGCATGCCTATGTTTTATTTGAATGTTCATCCTACAAATGCATGATTTGTTTTCTATTTTTTGTTTCTTTAAAAATCAATTATCTAAATGCAAGGCGTTCACACGCTTCCGCTGGGGATTCGATCCCTTCACTCATATCTATTCCATTCCTTAGTTTCCTCTACACTTCAAAATATGGAAAATATTCATCTCAACTAACTACTCTTCAGGCACATACTTAATCCTAACAATTATCTTTGAAGAAAAATCTTGAAAAAAAATTATTAAATAAAAAACAATGAAGAACACAAATTCCGAACACAAGATACATAAAAAATACACTAATGAACATGAGAAGATAATATTTAGTCGATTTCATTAATGATAAGATTACCGTATGGTGGAATAAAAGGAATCGAGGAAAGAACATTTTGTACTAAATCAAACATAATATGCATATATTCATACCTTTACGTGACATCGTTGAAAGATCTCGTATCGAAATCACCCACATTGCTCATCAAATAATAGTGAAGATCAGAAGAAAAATGATATCGATAACCGCCATTCTAAGGAATCAAAATCAAAGTAAAGAAATGAAATGAAAGATTCTCCCCATTTTGCGCCTTTTATATTTATATGTAATATACATATTCTTTGTAGAAAGTCCTTACACGTTATTTCGACGTCTACAATTAAATCTTTCAACTGACCCCTACATATTTTTTTCTCACTCTCCTTCCATTTGCCCCTGAAACAAATAATTATATGAGATATCCTGAATAAAAAAGTCAGAGATAACAAAATGTTTCTAAAAACCATCAAAATCTTAGGGAGAATACTGAAACTCGGTAAAAAAATGCCAATTTCTCTCGAGATTAAATCTTTTATGAACAATCTCTAGGCACTATGCATAAAATCTTGGGCGAGATTATTGTGTTCACATCGAGCTTACGTAACCAACCACACAAACCACTTTTTTTAATAGCATGTATTTTAGAAACCAAACATATTTAATAAAAGGGAAGATCGAGATATGTACTTGTTTTTGTGATTTTATGCAAAGAGATGTGTTGCGAAAGAGAAATAAACCCCAAAATGTGAGAGTGAGAAATTTAGAACCAAAACTTGTAGAGTCAGCCAAATTATGGGTTTCTAACGGTGACATAATAATAATAGGATAATATAATATTTGAGGGCATAATGGTAAAACTAATATTTTATTAATGAATCCAAACATGTGGTCGAATACAAATTTTCAAGTTTCTTACACAAGATGACCTTAGAAAAACTATTTTAACGAGCTTTGAAAAACCGTACTGGTTTTTTTAATGTTGATACTTGAGAAGATTATTTTTGACAATTTCTCAAAAATTCAACTCTATTTTTACAAAACATTACACTTGTTTGCAAATACTTTTTTTTCAAACAACTTTTTTTTAAGATACTTAGGGGGCGTTTGGGACAAGGATTATCATCAAAATATAATAACCACCTCTTGCTATAGTAAAAAATATTTCAAAACCTCAAATTAACTACGGTCAACACTATTTCAAAACCCCACGTGCTACTATATTTACTATTTACTATCGTTTTATTATTTTATATTCATCATTTTTTTTTATTATTTGCTAAATATTTACTATTTCCTTCCTCATAATTTATACCCTAAATACAAACTATCATAATCGAACCATAATAACCTAGAAGTATCCAAATGCCTATTTAATAACTAATACATTACCCCAACTCCAATCCCTAGGCGGTTGAGCCGCCGCCCGAAAAATTGGGTGCAACCAAATTTAGAGGGAAGGTCACCCCGCCAGTTACAATCGAAAAGCTCAGTCTGTTCTGTTCCAATCTCAAAGACAATGAAAGAAGGCGAGGAAGAGACTACTGAGTTCGTCACTCCAGGTGAAGTTCTCGGAATCTTTTCCGACTTCAGACCTGGAAGAGGCGCTTATGTCTTCAACAACACTGTTTATGCTTCTCTTTCTGGTTTCCGCCGCACTATTCCTCCTCCCACCGACTCTTCGGATCTAGTACAACTCTTTTTCTTCACTCTTTCTGTTTTTTGCTTCATCTTTTGATGTTTACTTCACATGTTTTGGTCTTGAGATCAAAGGAATTGCTTTTTTTGAACCCCATTTGAGTTTTCTTTTGGAATTGAAGGCGGGTTTGGGGTGCTTTAGCAAAGGAAAGGAATTCTATATGATGTGTTTCGATTTGTCAGTCTGAAGGAAGGAAAACAGGCGTTCTGGATGTAGGGAGATTCAACATCTAATGTACTTTTCTCAGAATCCTGTTATAGTTTTTTGGCTAGGTGATACTTTGTCGGTTTAATTTTGACGCCATCTTAGGATTTAACTATGGAAAGTACTAGGTTAGCAAAGTTCATAATCATGCCTATGGTAATGTAAATTTACAAAATGCAGGGGATATGAGATATCCTACACACCAACGAGTTACAAAAATGAGGTCCAATTGGTGAATATATGAGTTAAGCTACAATTACAAGATAAATTAGATAAAGAAGGTTGGGTAGATGCAAAGTAAGTAACCAAATCCCTGAAAAGTGAAAACATCCTTGCCAGTTTCTTGATTACAGAAAATTCTGGAGTCCTTTCAAACCACAGCCTCCAGAAAATAGCAAACATCCAATTGGACCAAAGAATCTTGGCCTGGGCCTTAAAAGGAGAATCGCAATAAGTTGAAGGAGGGGCATTTGAAGCTTTGTTTGGCCAACAACAATGAAAATTGAAAATACTAATAATCTTTCCCAACAACCAGCTGCAAAAGGGAAAAATAAGAAGAGATTCATCAATGATTCATCGTTCCTGTTACAAAGAATACTCCAGAGAGTGCCTAATTTCAAAGGATTCTTTGGATTCTATAGCATGTGTTCAACCTCTCAAAGAAGAGAATTCACAAAAAACCCTAACCTTTTCAGGGCACATTACGTGCCAACCATAACTCTAACCCTAACCCTCCTCTTTATTGCCTCTCAAAAAAAAAAAAAAAAAAAGTCTCTAATCGTCTTCTCCAAGAGTTAAGAATCTGGCTAGGGCAAGAGAAAACTGAAAAAGTAGTACATTAGTATATTTGTGAGGATTGATTTAGCCAAGGTAATTCTACCACCTTCAATATAGATAAGCTTTTCCACTAAGCTAGATTTATATTCAATTTTATCAGCAATTGGTAGCCAAAAGGAAGATTTCCTTGGATTACCACCTAAGGGCATCCTCAAATACTCAAGTGTCCATACGGCAACAATACAACCCCACAACTTAGCCACTGGTGAACCCTCATCCCTACAAATTTTTAAACAAACCAAGAGACTTGGATGATCTTTAGACCTAAAATAACCTCAAAACCAACAAAAGGTATAGATTTGTCATGGACAGAGAAAAGGAGTGTGTCATCAACATGAAAGTTGAAAATGTGAGCACCTCCGCCTCTTTTGGATAAACCCCTTGTTGATTTATGCCTTAGTTGTTGATTTATTCCTCAATATGCTGTAATTAGGTTTGATTATTTTGGTAGGATATTTTTTCCTTTTATGTTTAGGGTCTTCTCTCTATTTAAGACATACCTATGTATGTTTATAAAGTAAGAAATTGTGGAATTATTTAATAAGATTCTAATTTACCACCATGATGTTAGAGCAAAACAAAATAAAGCTCTAAAAGAAAAAAACCCTTCCCCTAGCTGCACCACCAACTTCCGCCGCCTTCACTGCCACTGCTTTCGTTAATGTTCGTTGTTGAATGTTGACCAACCATCTCAAACCCTTTTGACCGCTCGACGCGACCCTATTGAAGATCCATTTTGTTCTGTTTTTGTTTGAACCCGTTTCTGCTCGAAGACCCACATACCCACAATTTCGTTTATGTCACCTCTTACTGGAAGTTTGTGTCGTTTGTCCATTTGCTCCAATCGTCTACATTCGTTCGTTTGGCAACCTTCATCTTTTTTGTTCCTCTTTTTGGTTTCTATTTGTCCATGGCTTGACTTTTTTTTTTCCCCTGGTGATGTTCTCTTTTTGTATTCAATTTATCTGTGTGAGCTTATTGTGATATTTTAACCAGCTTATTGTGAAATTTTATATTTTGGTTTATTTTATATTTTGGTTAGTGCTCTTTGTTAAAGATCCTAGTACGAACCACGTTAGATGACAAGTCATTGAATGGCCAAAGCTTCTGACAATTGCCATACTCTGAAAGTCCAAATTACTACAATTCGATTTAATGGAGACAACTTTCTTCAATGGTCACAAAGTGTTCAACTGTATGATTGGTTATCTTACTGGAGATAAGAAGGCACCTGCCAAGGATGGTTCTCTATTTTCTATGTGGGATGTTGAAAATTCCATGGTTATGACTTGGTTGGTGAATTCCATGACTGAGGAAATTTGTTCCAACCATGTGTTATTCCACTGCGAAAGACTTATGGGACAATGTCAATTAGATGTATTTCGATTGGGGCAATCAATCAAATGTGACTATTGGAGTTGAATCTTCAACTCAGCAATATTCGACAAGGAGGGGATACCATTACACAATATTTTCACAAATTGACAAGAATTTGGCAAGAGTTGGATTATTTGATAATTATGAATGGCATTCAACGAAAGATCAAATGCACTACATTAGGAAGTGCAGGTGTGATCTTAGGAGTAACGTGGTTGGAGACATTGGGCAAAATTGAAATGGATTATTGCTTATGGATTATGAAGTTTCAGGTGGGAGAATGGATGGTTCACCTCCATGGAGATCATCGTTTGGTGAAATCCCAAATTTCCTTGAAGTCGATGATGAAGATGTTGGGAAGGGAAGATCTTGGGATGTTGGTGGAACTTAGTGTTCTAGATACGGGGTTGAAGGATGATAGCAAGGTTGTACTCCACACTTGTGACCAGCAGATCCCCGAAGCTGTCCGATTAGTTCTTCAGCAATTTGAGAAGGTGTTTATGACCCCAACTACTTTACCACCCAAAAGACATCATGATCATGTGATCGAATTGGAGCCAGGGACCGGGCCTATCAATGTTCGACCATACCGATATCCACAATTTCAGAAAGACGAGATCAGAAAAATGGTCAATGAGATGTTGACGGCTGGAATTATACAGCCAAGTAGAAGCCCTTTCTCTAGCTCGGTTCTCTTCGGCAATAAAAAAGATGGCAGTTGGCAGTTTTGTGTGGACTATCGAGCCCTCAATCGAGCGACCATACCAGACAAGTTTCCCATTTCAGTGATTGATGAGTTGTTGGACGAGTTGTTTGGTGCTACTGTTTTTTCAAAGATAGATTTGAAATCTAGTTACCATCAGATTCGAGTACGAAGGTCAGACACCCATAAGACTGCATTTAGGACTCACGAACGCCACTACGAATTTCTAGTGATGCCATTCGGGTTACGAAATGCTCCTTCGACTTTCCAAGTAGCCATGAATGATATTCTGAGACCTTGTTTGAGAAAATTCGTGTTGGTTTTTTTTTACGACATCCTCGTTTATAGCCGATCAATGGAGGACCATGTGGAGCACTTAATGATTATGTTAGACATATTGTAGGGCAATAACTTCGTAGCCAATTTGAAGAAATGTCAGTTTGCCGTTCCTTGTGTTGAATACCTCGGTCATTTGATTTTGGCTGGTGGGGTAGCAGCTGACTCGTCCAAGATCAAGGCAATGCAGAAGTGGTTAAAACCCAAAAATATTAAGGAACTAAGGAGCTTCCTTGGTCTGACAGGTTATTACCCGAAGTTTGTGGCTAATTATGGGTCGGTCACATTACCTCTCACACAACTATTAAAAAAGGGTAACTTTGGGTGGAATCGAGATACGGAGGAAGCTTTTAACCATTTGAAAACAGCTATGATATCCCTACCATTCCTATCACTACCAAACTTCAATGAACCGTTTGAGATTGAATCAGATGCCTCTAGGGTTGGTATTGGGGCTGTCTTGATGTAGAATCATAGGCCTCTTGCATATTTTAGTTCGGCATTACTTCCAACACATCGTTTTAAGGTCGTGTATGAGCGGGAGTTGATGGCCATCGTATTAGCCATACAGAGGTGGCATTTGTACTTGTTGGGCAGACACTTCGTGGTACGAACGGATCAGAGAAGTCTGAAGTTTTTATTGGAATAAAAGTGATTGCAGGGGAGTATCAAAGATGGATTGCGAAGCTTTTGGGATACGACTTAAGCATTGAATATAAGCGAGGTTCTGAGAATTCAGCAGCAGATGCATTATCGAGATTACCTCCAGCCTTGGAGTTTGGTTTAATGGGTGTGGTGGAGGGGCTGAATACATCAGTTTTTGTTGATTAGGTACGTGCAGATCCCACGCTCAATGCCATCAAAGAGTCGTTATTACTTGGCCAAACTGTGCCTAGTGGGTACTCATTGCGAGGGGACTTACTTTACTATCAAGGTCGCTTGGTTATCCTGGATACATCTCCTACCATTCCCCTCTTACTAAACGAATTCCACAACAGTCCAGTAGGAGGTCACCAAGGGGCTTTGAAGACTTACCAACGATTAGCCTGTGAAGTGTTCTTGAAGGGTATGAAAGCAAGAGTTTGCACGTTTTTGGCGGAATGTGCTGTCTGCGGGCAAAATATCTA
>NC_143479.1:33466171-33503142 GCF_027475165.1 Benincasa hispida
AAATTTGAATTCAATTCCAATCTCAATTACTTTTGATTTGAAGTTTGAATGAACTAGACTTTGCCTAAAGTTTAGACTTGAGAGTTGGACAAACTTGCATTTTATTCCAGTCTTGATATATATATATATATATATATATATTTTATGGAATTGAATACGATTTGAGATAAATTTTTTATTTTGCTAGGATCTTGTTCTACCTTAGAACATAACACACCCCATTGAGATTATTTGAATTTTAACAAACTTTTAGCAAAATTGGAATCCCAAACCAACCACTAATATTTTGAATTCAAAGAAATCTAATATGAAGTGGAGATTTTAAATTATACTACAATATCTTATCAAATCTTAACTGATTAGGAAATAATCCAATCAAAATTTAACTATATATACCAGACATCACACATCGTTTTCATCATCTCAGAATCGTGCTTCATGTTTTTTTTTTCAATTTTTCCTTCTAACATCCCTTGTAGGTTGCATGTCGGTGAAAATCAAAGTTGGGTCACTGTTGGAGATGGACTTATGTAGAAGAGGGAGTCTTTATTTTCGCTTCAGTGCACCGGTCGACTTTGCCACCTATTGTTGCACACTGTCGGCCGTCGAGGGGTGTTTGTCAACGTGATCGAGCTGCTTCCTTTTTTTTTGAAACGCCAGAATAACGTGTGTGAGAAGGAGAGAACAGAGAGTGAAAAATGGAGAAAGAAAATGGGGGTGGGGGGTGGCGGCATCAATGTGCAAGAGAGAGATTTAAGGTTTTCTTATTTTTTTCCTTTTTTCCTTTTCTCTTTCTTTTTTCTTTTCTTCGTTTCTTTTTTTCTTCTATTTTCCTTGTTCTTCCTCTTTTTTTTTTCTTTTTTTTTCGATTTTTCCTTTTTTTCATCTAGTAAGACAAGAAATACCAGATTAAATAACCTAACCTAAGGCGAGTGGGAGAAATATCGGGTATGTGATACTGAATGGTAAACCATGGGTACGCGATGCCCTAGTTTATTGTATTTCTCTATAAAACTCAGAAACTCAATCTTATATATCGGATATATGAGTTACCACTGGAGTTTTAATTCAAGTGGGAGTTTGTTGGGTTTTATGTCCTAAAACTCGTGGTTTGTCAACAATAGAACTTATTCTAAAAATTCAATAAGTCGTTAGTGAATATATTGTTTTTTAGAAATCCAATAAACTTAAGTCCCTTGACTATTATATGAGTACTTGAAATTTATGTGGAGACATACAAGTGGATCAGATTCGAGTAAATAGTCAAAATGATCTATAGTATAAGAATAAGGCTAGGGTGCCTTATTCTGGTAACACTATTGGATGCAGCCTACTCTATAGTTGTTACAAAGAGTTATAAAGTGCTACATACGAAGTGATCCTAATTCGTGCATGTTATGACATGAGAAGTGGGGGTGTCCTGTGCAAATGAGTTTTGTGCAAGATCGAACAACGAAACTAGTCACTCTTACTTTATAACGTTGTTTACTGTTTAAGACTAACTATTTCAAAGCGTTGACCTAGGTAACTTGACCTTAATCCTAAGCTAACTATGAACTCCTGTTTATTCAGGATTATCCTTTGATCTGCAAACGGTGAGAGTAGACCAAATGTCTCAGCTCAATAAGCCTCCCATTTTGGGGATAAGATCGGATGAATAGCTGGAGACATAGGATGCAAAACGAAATTCACTCCTACCCGATTAGAGTTAGTAGAGAGGTTGTTCCCTTCAAGTGCTGATTCTGGGTTTTGAACAAGAGGCCTCGCCCTCTCATTGGTCCGAAAGGGATTCAATTTGTTGATTGGATCAAAAACCAATTGTTCATTACAAGATCAGTGGGAATTAAAAAACAAGAGGTAATTTTGGGGGTAAAACAGAGATCGACCCAGCCGTTATTACGAACAACCTGTGAAGGGTTAACTTACTAATCATGGTTATATTGAGTGGACATAATATATCTATAATGAGGGGAGTTTAGCTATGGGTCATTAGTTAACGAATGGGGGTTAGATTGTTCTAATGAGTTTAGCCGATTAATCTCAGATCATTGGAGCCCATGATCTGTAGGTCCGCGAGGTCCCCCTACTAGCTTGTAAATGGATTAGCTTTAGAGTAGCATGATAAGTTAATTTGAAATGTTCAAATTAGAATTAAATGAAATTGGAGAAATAATATTTAAATATGATTTAAATATTTGAAGATAGAATTGTGTAAAATTAATTTAATATTTGATATTAAATTAATTAGAATTATTTAAATTGTTTAAATAATTATTTATTAATTTTATTAAGAAAATTAATTTATGCAATTAATTTTATAAAATCAATAATATTTTAAATTTTATTAAATAAAATTGATTTATAAAATAAATTTTGATAAATTGAAAATAAAGGGAAAACACAAAATGGAAAATTAGTTTTTTCCATTCACTTTTTCAAGTAGCTCACTAATAACCCACTTCTTCAAGCTTTATTAACTCCAAGCATGAGCTACATCTCATGCAGCAAATCTCTTTAGATGATGGTTTGTAATATATTGAAGAGATTTGAGTGTTTTGAGGCAAGCCAACCGATCAATTTTTTCTAAAAAATTTGTGAGAAGAAAGGTGTTCTTAATTTGGGTTGCTGTAGTGAGTTTGTCTCCAAATTTCCTTAATTTAGGCTTATTTTGAGTCCCACTACTCAATCCAGAGTACCAAGAGGATAGTAGGAAAGATCTTGGGGTGGTCTACAACAAGATTCAAAGGAGATTAGCAGTTGGTTTCAAGCTTTGAGGAAGTTCTACAGAGGTATGTCATGAAACCCATTTATTTCTACTATAGCATGCTTTCATTTCTACCAAAATTAATGAATTAGAGTGCTTATGGATCCTAGTCACTTCCGCTGCATGATGGTATATTCCAATAACTGGTATCAGAGCATCTTATAAGCATTCGATTCGGTTTAATTTTTCTTTGGTGGGTGTTTTATATGAGTAATATGAAATTGTTGTATTAATATGGTTCTTTTAGGTTTGGTTTTTAATTTCTCTTTGATTTCTCAATTAAATTTGTTATTGGCTCTTGCTTGATGAGCTTATATGTGTTCCTAAGAGTCTGTAATTTATTTGGAGTCATTAGAGTTAAAATTAAGTTGTAAATCTAAGAAACAAGCGAAGAGGCAGAGTTGCAGATTCCAGAAAATCAGCCTCTGTTCGTGTCGTTGTTGAGCTTCAGTAGCTAGACGATCGTTTAGCTTCATGCGTTAGACGATGTGAAGAAAAGCTAAACGATCGTGTAGCTTTGATTGTTGATTGTTGAGGTGTTATGCGTTAGACGATTGTGTACCTGCAGAAGCTAAGTGATGCGTTGTATTGCTATACGATGGCACTACACGATCGTGTAGCTTCGTGTGGGAGCTAAGTGATGCGGTGAGATGCTAAGCGATAGCACTACGCGATCACTTACCTATGTGCGCCAACTGGGCGATGCGTCGATTGCTATACGATAACACTAAGCGATCGCTTACCTTGTGCGCACGCTAAACGATCAACTTCAGTCGCTAGACGATGGCACTAAGCGATTAGCACTAGACGATGACACTATGCGATAGAAGGAAGACACTACACGATCGTGTAGTTTGACCAGGAACTATGCGATAGTTACTAAACGATCATGCAAACACTAAAAGATCAGGCAAACGCATGACGATGGTCGACATTACTAAACGATGAGACTTAGCGAGATATTGAGCGAGTGCGAGAGCTACCGGTTCGATCGGTTCTCTTGTGGTCCGGTCCGGTTTAGCCTCAAATGGTTTTTGGCTAGTCCGGTTCAGACTTGGCTGGTCTGGTTCAGACGGTTCCGGTCCGGTTCAAGCTACTTGAGTTCTTTTTGGAGCAATTCGAGTGGTCTGGAAGCGACTCAGAAGTTGTTTCGTAATAATTAGGTTTTTTTTTGCTTGTTTATGCCAATACTAAAGCCATATCAGTTAGTGTTTAATTATTTATACATGTGATGTATGTTATAATTAAATAAATCTTGTATGTGCATACAGTATGCCATGTAGATTTAAAATCCCACCATAGGAAGCATGTTACAAGCATTGAAAGTATGTTATAAAATGTTATAATATATAGTATGCATGTTAAGGTTTCTTTTATTTAATATAATAGTTATATTAGATATTGAATGCTTTTGTTGTTTTTCATGGATGTTTAACATGTCTAAGATTTTGTAAGTTGTTATAAATTTGGGTTAGACGTTTAAAATCCATAACAAAGAACAGTTGCATGCTCACTTTGGTTAACCACTTGTTTTAATAGTTAAAATAGGTCGCTAAATTTGTAAAACTGGGGTTACAAACTCAACCGGTATATAATCCTGTCGAAGGCTGGATACTTAAGTTGACGATCCACGGAACACCTCCTACTAGGGATTATGGCCGAATTATTGAATGTTGGTAACCGGTTTTATGAGCATACGTGAGCGGTGTGAGGTAATAAAAATGGTTTATCACCTAGACATCGTAGGTTTAAAATCCATTTATAAGTGTTATACTTGGATAAACCACCTAGACTTAGGGTTGTTTTTATTAGCCGAAAAGAACCTAAGTATAAATTTACCCAAACATTTAGAATACTTTAGTGGGAGAATAAAAGTTATTAGCTCTCACATCCTCAAGAGTTCACACCGTGAGATCCATGCTCGGCTTCGTGTCGATTTTACCTCGACTGCTCCATTCGGAAAGTGTTTGTATGGGTCAATAACAAGGTGAATGAGGGAAGTTATTCATAGTAAGTGGGTGAAGGAAATGTGTCAACATTGTTCTACGGTCAACTCCATTAATCTGAACCGTGAGATTCCTGTGTTGCATCTGCTGTCGTATTTAGGCGGCACTAGCTAGTCGTTAACTGCAACGATCCCCACGGAGGGTTGTAACATAGGATTCGTAAGAACCCAGGCTTCAGTAAAATGAATAGGGTCTTATAGTTCCGTCTTGGGTATTAGTCTTCTATTTTGGAGGCACACTCATACCGTTGTGTAAGATCTGAAAATGGCAGGTCTACACTTACAAGACTTACTAAGTGTTAGAAAAGATTTTGACCGAAAATGACAACTAAATAACTATCAAAATATGGGTTATTCTAGAGATAGTATTTGGTCAAGAACTGTCTTGCTTCTATGAAGGAATTCTTGACTTCCTCTCGGTAGCATTTGTTCTAAATCACATAAGTATCGTTGCAAAAATAATGATTATGGATACATTATCACTTTGCTAAAACTTGATTGGATTTAAGTATAATTCACTTATAGAATTTGTTTATAATTTCATAATGACAAGTTCAATTATACAATTGTTGGCATCAGACAAACTAATCGGGGATAACTATGTGACATGGAAATCGAATTTGAACATGATACTTACGATAGACGATTTGTAATTTGTCTTAACGGAGGAATGTCCTCCCATTCCTAGCCCTAATTCCATCCGAACTGTTCGGGAAGCATTTGATAGATGGATTAGGGTGAATGATAAAGCCCGTGCTTATATTCTCACCAGCTTGTCTGACGTTTTGGCAAAAAAAACATGAGAATATGAGTACTGATAAGCGCCCGTGATATTTGTTGGATGTAAAGCTAGAGGTCCTTCTAGGATCCTTGCAAAGACTCACAAAAAAAGCTACTTAGATCGAACTTAGAATCTATGATGGTCACTCTTAGATCCTAACACAACTCACTCCAGCATTAGCTTGATCAAGACTAATCCAATGAATTGATTTAAATATCAAATCTAAACCAAGATTTGAAAGAAAAAGACAACACCAAAGGGTTGAATAAGCACAAACTTTTTACTATCAATAATCTGAGTTTTGAAGAACATTACAGGCCATTTTATAGGCCAAATGGTCGTGGATAGACCAAGAAACTCAAAAGTCATTCAAATACAATTAATTACAAATTATAGAAAATAACACCTAGAAACTTGAAACTTACTTGTATACTAAATTATAAGTCAAAATGCAAAACTAGGAATGTAGAAAGTATTCAAATTGCCTTAAATATATCCTCTAGAAGGCGGCAAAGTAGTTATTCACATTTGACAAGGTTTGACATCACATTTCCCCATGCAGTACACACTTGACAACATTTTCTTCACAAAATCTGCACACTTTTTTTTACCATCATGTCATCTTCCAAACTATAGGACTTTTCTCGTGCCATCTTCATGTCATTCTCTTTTTGACTCATTGAACTAACATTATATAAAACTTTGGTCTCAAAATTAGATGTCGGTTCTTGTGAATTTGCTAGTTTTTGAAGATGTAGTGTGAATGCCTCTTGAATCTTCTTTGTCTTGCTTCTTGTAATTGGTCCTTTAGGTACATGCCTTCAATGGTTGAATTCACATCAAGTACTGCCAAAGAGATTATGGAATCTCTGAGAGGGATATTTGGACAACCGTCCTTCACCCTGAGGCATGATGCTATCAAATACATTTACAATAGCTGCATGAAAGAAGGGACCTCAGTTTATCAACATGTCCTGGACATGATGGTCCACTTTAATTTGGCAGAAGTAAATGGTGCTATGATGGATGAGAGAAGCCAAGTTGGTTTTATTCTAGAATCTCTTCCGAAGATTTTTCTGCAATTCTGTACGAATGCATTAATGAATAAAATTAGATACAACTTGACTACTCTGCTGAATGAGCTGCATGCTTTCCAGACTATGTTGAGAACTAAGGGTCTGGAACCAGAAGTAAATGTTGCTTCTGCTGAAAAGAAAGGAACGTCCTCCAAGCCTGATGTTTCCTCCTCTTCGCAGAGTAAAAGTATTCCAGTGAAGAAAGACAAAGAGAAAGGGAAGAAGAAGCCTGTTGGCAAGAAAAGCAAGAAAAACATTGCAGAGAAAGGGAAATGTTTCCACTGCAACAAAGAAGGGCACTGGAAGAGAAATTGCCCTAACTATCTTGCAGAGAAGAAAGAAGAGAAAGCTAAGTAGGCAACTTAGTTCCTGAAGACCGCTTACTCAACTTGACCAGTGGGAGAAGTTGCTGCTGAAGATGATATTACCTACTTTTGTAAATCTTGTAATGAACATATTGTACATATTTCTGTTTTGAATGAAATGTTCATTTTCAGAAAATATGTTTGTTCTATCTCATAGCAACTTCTGTTAAGAATCAAATTGTTAAAAGCCATTTGCAAATATTCAGATATTTAAAGCGGCTAAAATCAAAGTATAGTAAGTTTAAAGATTTCTAGATCTTACTGGTAACATGAGTTGTTAAGACAGGTAAGACACATCTTAATTAAAGAGTTGAGAGTACCTCAATATAGTGGTAGGAATGTGTGCTTCCTGGTCATTATTGACAATTAGATGCATTCCCCATATAGTTTAATAAAAGCCTATTGTATACTAATATGTTTACAATGATTCTCTTGGCTAAAGTATTTGAGAATCATCTAGTAAGACTAGAAATACCAGATTAAATAACCTAGGGCAAGTGGGAGAAATAACGGGTATGGGATACTAAATGGTAAACCATGGGTATGGGATGCCCTAGTTTATTGTATTTCTCTATAAAACTCAGAAATTCAATCTTATATATCGGATATATGAGTTACCACTGAAGTACTAGTCCAAGTGGGAGTTTGTTGGGTTTTATGTCCTAAACCTCGTGGTTTGTAAACAATAGAATTTATTCTGAAAATTCAATAAGTTGTTATTGAATATATTGTTTTTTTAAAAATCCAATAAGCTTGTCCCTTGACTATATGAGTACTTGAACTTTATGTGGAGACATACAAGTGGATCAGGTTCGAGTAAATAATCAAAATGATTTATAGTATATGAATAAGTTTGGGTGCCTTATTCTGGTAATACTATTGGATGTGGCCTACTTTGAAGTTGTTACAAAGAGTTGTAAAGTGCTACATATGAAGTGATCCTAATTCGTGCATGTTATGACATGAGGAGTGGGGGTGTCCTATGCAAATGAGTTTTGTGCAAGATCGGACCACGAAACAAGTCACCCTTACTTTATAACGTTGTATACGTTTTAAGACTGACTATTTCAAAGCGATGACCTAGGTAACTTGACCTTAATCCTGAGCTAACTATGAACTCTTGTTTGTTCGGGATTATCCTTTGATCTGCAAATGGTGAGAGTAGACCAAATGTCTAAGCTCAATAACCCTCCCATTTTGGGGATAAGATCAGATGAATAGCTGGGGACATAGGGTGCAAGACGAAATTCGCTCCTATCCGATTAGGGTTAGTAGAAAGGTTGTTCCCTTCAAATGTTGATTCTGGGTCTTGAACAAGAGGCCTTACCCTCTCATTGGCTCGAGTAGGATTCGATTTATTGATTGGATCATAAATCAATTGTTTATTAGGGGATTAGTGGAAGTTAAAGAACAAGAGGTAATTTCGTGGGTAAAATAGAGATTCAACCAAGCCGTTATTATGAACAACCTGTGAAGGGTTAACTTACTAATCATGGTTATATCGAGTGCACATAATATATCTATAGTAAAGGGAGTTCAATTATGGGCTTTAGTGGAATCACCCTTAGTTAACGAATGGGGGTTAGATCGGTCTAATGAGTTTAGCCGATTAATTTCGAGTCGTTGGAGCCCATGAGCTATTTGTCTGCGAGGTCCCCCTACTAGCTCGTAAATGGATTAGCTCTAGAGTAGCGTGATAAGTTAATTTAAAATTTTCAAATTAGAATTAAATGAAAATGGAGAAATAATATTTAAATATTATTTAATTATTTGAAGATGGAATTATGTAAAATTAATTTAATATTTGATATTAAATTAATTAGAATTATTTAAATTATTTAAATAATTATTTATTAATTTTATTAAGAAAATTAATTTTATAAAATTAATAATAATTTCAATTTTATTAAATAAAATTGATATATGAAATCAATTTTGATAAATTGAAAAAGAAAGGAAAAACACAAAATGGAAAATTAGTTTTTTCCATTCACTTCTTCAAGTAGCTCACTAACAACCCATTTCTTCAAGCTTCATTAACTCCATGCATCAGCTGCATCTTATGCAACAAATCTCTTTGCATGATGGTCTGCAATATATTGAAGAGATTGGAGTGTTTTGAGGCAAGGCAACTGATCAAATTTTTCTAAAAAATTCGTGAGGAGAAAGGTGTTCTTCATTTGGGTTGCTGCAGTGAGTTTGTCTCCAAATTCCCTTAATTCAGGCTTATTTTAAGTCCCACTACTCAATCTAGAGCACTAAGAGAATAGTAGAAAAGATCTTGGGGTGGTCTACAACAAGATTCAGAGGAGATTAGCAACTAGTTTCAAGCTTTAAGGAAGTTCTACAAAGGTATGTCATGAAACCCATTTATTTCTGCTATAGCTTGCTTTCATTTTTGCCAAAATTAATGAATTAGAGTGCTTATAGATCCTAGTCACTTCGTTGCACGATGGTATATTCCAACATGCCAGACTTGTGAAGACGAAGCGAGCCATGCTAGAGTTGTAAAGATGAGGTAAGCCATCCCAGGCTTGTGAAGATGGAGTCGAGCCATGCACACCAAGAAGCATCGGCGTGACCATCACGCTTGAGTTTGAAAAAGCATCGGCAAATTCTCTGCATTTGAGTTTGATGAAGCATCGATGAATCATAGACATTTGAGCTTGACAAAGCATTGGCCAATCCTCTGCACTTGAGCTTGACAAAGCATCGGCGAATCCTTCGCATTCAAGTTTGAAATATCAGTGAATCCTCTGCATTTGAGTTTGACGAAGCATCGATGAATCCTCTGCACTTGTGATTGATGTGTTGGTGAATCCTTCGCAATTAAGTTTGACAAAGCACCAATGACTCTTTGATAGTAGGCTTGTCTTTGTGACTTTGAGCATGAAGATGGCAATGTAAGGCCTCCAAACTTGAGCTTGAAAATGGACCATCGATGAAACCTTTGAACATGAATATGGAGAAGCATCGATGGAGCCTCTGAACTTGACGATGGGCATCGAAGAAGCCTCTAAACTTGAAGATGGAGGGAAACCGATGAAACTTCTAAACTTGAAGATGGAGAAACATCGACGAAGCCTCTGAACTTGAAGATGGAGAGGCATGCAATCCAACCCTTGAAATTGGAGACGAAGAAGCAACAGTGCAAACATTGAATTTTAAGATGGAGAGGCATCAACTTAACCATGAAAGTTAGAGTTGTAGAAGCAATAGTGAAACCCTCGAACTTAGAGATGGGGAAGCAGCAGTGCGATCATCAAATTCAGAGATGGAGAAACAATGGTGAAACCATCAAAGCAGCAACCTGATCCTCGAACATGGAGATGAAGGAATAGTAGCACTACCATCTTTGTAGAGAAGGCAGAACTGCAACAACTTTTAGAGAATGAGCGAAGCTGCAAAGAATAATATTTTTTTAGGGGAAGCAGGGAAGTCGCACCAAACTTCAACTTCAAAGAGGGAGAAACGAAACATCCAAATTTGACTTCAAAGAGGAATTGGTGAAGCCTCCGAACTTGACTTCGAAGAGGAACCGAAGCGCCATTCCAAGTGTGTGCTTTTTAATTTACTGTGTTAGCTCCTTAAAGGGATGAACATTTTCATTTTGTTGTGTAGCGCCATAATAGGGTGATTGTGGTACTCTTTTTTTATGGACTAAACTTAAATTTCTTTAAGTTGCTGATAACTGGTAGAAATACAAGTTGTTACAGCTCAAATTAGTAAAACAATGGGAGAAAGCGATGGTAAAATAGGCAATATTATGTTTGAAAGCGCCAAACTAAAAGGAATTGCGATCGCTAATGCTCATCACAAAAAATCAGTTAATTTTCCTATTCTATGTAGGTACAATGCAATGGCGCATATGAAATTACGATCCAAAGGCACAATGTGATAGCACGTTTGAATTTGCGATCGTGAGAAGTTTCTCAAAAGCGATCGCATAAAGACCTCACATAAAGTCGACAACATAATAAATCATGATGGGACGTAAAGCTGATAACGGTCAATTTCAAAATTCAGTTGACAAGCTGTTAAAAACCATACTGTTGCAAGTACATTGAACTTTCGGTGACTTTCAGACGGCACAACAGAGTAGAGATATTAATGCTGCCCATCTTTGCAATCATTAGTAAGAAGAGCTGCTTCACCTTGAAATCTATAAATATCCAATGCTACCAGAGGGATAGGGACAGACGAAGAGAGAGAGTAAGGAGATGAGGCGAAGCCGAGAGAAATTTCTTTTCAGAAAGATTGAGAAACTGCCGGAAAACAATACAAAGGAGAGAAGTCCAACCCTTGCGGGAGCAAGAGTCTACAAATTGGAACAGAGTTGAAGTGATAAAGAGTAGTGTAAAAGGCCACGGAAAGCAAGACATTGCTTACCTGGCTTGTTATTTCTCAATCCATTTGTTGTTTTGTACTCAACACTTTATTTGCAAAAATGGAAACTTCATTTCGATTTATGTTCAGTCTCTCCACACCATGCATGAGTAATTAAATTTGTGAATTGGTTGAGAAGTACTTAGCTAGCATAACTTAAGCTATGAATTTTATGCGATCATCTCGTCTTATGTATGCGTCATTCATCATTTGGAAGTACTTGAGAGAGTAGTCTAAAGATAGAATCTAGGCTTGAGAGAGTCGGATTAGATCGCATAAGCAAGAGTAGAGACTTAAAATAAGTTCTATCTCCTGCTTTCCATACACATCGCATGCGTCCTAGAAATAGGAAATGTGGCATTATGCATTGAGAAATGTAGTACTAATATTTGTGTATATCGGGAGAGTTAAAGAACAGACCTCAAGGGACATTGCCTAGCTCAACTGAGCTTCCACGCAATCCAGGGAATACAGGGAAAGGACACAGCCAAGCAGTTACCCTAAGAAGTGGAAAGGCGGCGGTAGAAATCAGGAAGGAGCTTAGAAAGACCGATTCAAAGGAGCAACCTACAATTGAATCAAAGAAACCGTTGTCGCAAACTGAGTCAAAGGAGTCCGAGACTATGGAACCTAAAGATGCGATCACCTCTAAGCCTTTAGACCATGGAACAGTGAAAGTACAGCTACCTCTATTTCCTCAAAGATTGAAAAAGAAACAAATGATAAAGGTCAATATCATCGTTTCCTGGAAATATTGAAACAACCACACATTAATATTCCATTTATAGAAGCGATAGAGCAGATGCCGGTGTATGCCATGTTTTTTAAGGACATTGTTTCGAAGAGAAGCACGGGAAAATTTGCCACGGTAGCATTAACACAAGAATAAAATACTATAATCCCACCAAAGATGTGCGACCCAGGCAATTTTACAATACCCTGCTCAATAGGAGGGATCTACATTGGTCAAGCATTATGCGATCTTGGGGCAAGCATAAACTTAATGCCCCTTTTAATCTTCAAACAATTGAATGTAGGACAGCTAACACCCACAATGGTGACTCTCCAACTTACAAAAAGGTCCCTGGTACACCCTGAAGGAAAATTAAAGGATGTCTTGGTAACAATAGACAAATTCATTCTACCTACAAACTTCATTATCCTAGATTATGAGGCGGATAAAGATGTTTCAATCATATTGGGACGACCATTCTTGAGACGTGCTCAAATAGATGTGCATAAGGGAGAAATCACAATGAGCATCAATGGAAAGAAGCTTAGGTTTAATATTATCAAGACAATGAAGTTCCCAGAAGAGGAAAGCTTATCAGATTCCGACGATGAACACACTTGCGTTGAAGATTGGGAGTCCGAGGAAGAAAATGAAGAAAGAGAGATGCGACAACATCCTTAGAAACCTGCCATGCAATAACAGAGATAGTGAACAATGAAGAAATGTTGAATTTGGATGAAGAAAGAAGAGCATAAAAAACCTCCCTAGAGCAACCACCTACACTGGAACTAAAAACTCTACTAACCCACTTGAATTACGTTTTCCTTAGCCAGAATGAAATCTTACCAGTCATCATATCCTCTACGTTACGTAAAGAAAAAGAAACTACAATGTTCGGTATTTTAAAGAAATATATTTAGAGCAATCGGATGGACGCTCGCAGACATCAGAGGTATTAGCCCAACATATTGCATGCATCGAATTCGGTTTGAGGAAAACCAGAAAGGCTCGATAGAACCTCAATGCAGACTATTTAGATGAAAGAGGTTGTTAAAAAAGAAATCATCAAACGGTTTAGATGCCGACATCATATACCCTATCGCAGATAGCACGTGGGTTAGCCCCGTGCAATGTGTTCCTAAGAAAGGTAGAAATACAAGTTATTACAGCTCAAATTAGTAAAACAATGGAAGAAAGCGATTGTAAAAGCACCAAACTAAAAGGAATTGCGACCGCTAATGCTCATCGCATAAAAGCAGTTAATTTGCCTATTCTGTGCAGGTACAATGCGATGGCATATGAAATTGCAATCCAAGGGCACAATGCAACAGCACGCTTGAATTTGCGATTGTTAGAAGTTTCTCAAAAGCGATCGCATAAAGACCTCATATAAAGGCGACAACATAATAAATCATGATGGGACGTAAAGTTGATAACGGTCAATTTCAAAATTCAGTTGACAAGCCGTTAAAAACCATACTATTGCAAGTACATTGAACTTTCGGTGACTTTCAGACGGCGCAATAGAGTAGGGAAATTAACGTTGCCCATCTTTGCAATAATTAGTTAGAAGAGCTGCTTCACCTTGAAATCTATAAATACCCAATGCTACTAGAGAGAGAGGGACAGACGGAGAGAAAGATCAAGGAGATGAGGCGAAGCCGAGAGAAATTTCTTTTCAGAAAGATCGAGAGACTGCCGAAAAACAATACAAAAAAGAGAAGTCCAACCCCTGCGAGAGCAAGAGTCCGCTAACTGGAACAGAGTTGAAATGATAAAGAGTAGTGTAAAAGGCCATGAAAAGCAAGACATTACTTACCTGCTTGTTATTTCTCAATCCATTTGTTGTTTTGTACTCAACACTTTATTTGCAAAAATGGAAACTTCATTTCGATTTATGTTCAATCTCTCCACACCATGCATGAGTAACTAAATTTGTGAATGGGTTGAGAAGTACTTAGCTAGCATGACTTAAGCTATGCATTTTATGCGATCATCTTGTCTTATGTATGCGTCATTCATCATTTGGAAGTACTTGAGAGAGTAGTCGAAAGATAGAATCTAGGCTTGAGAGAGTCGGATTAGATCGCATAAGCAAGAGTAGAGACTTAAAATAAGTTTTATCTGCTGCTTTCCATACACATCGCATGTGTTCTAGAAATAGAAAATGTGGCATTATGCATTAAGAAATGTAGTACTAATATTTGTGTATAGCATGATTGTCACACCCCCCCTAGCCTTAGCCCCAAGACTTCGAAGGGAACATGAGGGTACACCAGTAGTATTTCAAAATAACATTTTAATTTAACATTTCCCCCCTTATCTATTAAAGACTTTAACATGTTTACCATAATTTATCTAAGTTTCATACATATAGTTCAATTTCCTATGTTCCTTTATCACATGATCCGAGCTGTGCTCTGAGAATTTACCAAGTTCTGGTGTTTTGGTGGTTTGTAGACTCCTTCCTGAATGCTCTGCTTTGCCACCCGAGTGGGGGGAGGGAGGTGGAATATAAGAAAACGTTTGGAAGAGTGTGAGCTACTAAGCCCAGTGAGTGGTGCTTTTAAAATAATAATCACTTTGCAAAACATATTTTTGGGAAGTCAATCACATAATCACAATTTCAGTATAATTTATGCATGATCACGTGTAAATTCATTCAATCATCATCCTCCAGTTCCATGCTATACTTGGCATGTTCATATCATGGACATACTATCAATCATAATAACTTTTTATAGAAACTTTCCTATAACCCACTTTTCCCGCCAATGTGCACATCGACAATTCTTTTCCTGCTAGTCATGCTTAGGTAACTTGATTATATTTTTCGTTGGTCGTCATCGACTATTATTTCTCGTCGACCGAGGCCGACTATTTTTCCCGCCAAGTACCTTTCTTGAGCATGCTAACTATGTAGTCTGGGTATAATCTCAGTTTCCATAGAAATTTCACAGACAATATCATGGTAAGTAGCATAACATCATCAGCATGCACCACTATGTAACAAGAGTTCGAATCTCTTATCTTAATCCTGTTTCAAACCTCCAACAGCGTTCTTTTTCATCCACCACTATGTTTAAAGCATACTTGGATAGCTCCGTATACTTTAATTCATATTCCGCTACAGTCATGTTTCCCTGCATGAGTTGTAGGAATTCATCTTGTTTCATATCCCTGAATGATCAAGGATAGAATCCTTCGAAAAATGCTTTTCGAAATTCTTCTCAACATATTTCTTCTTGATCACCTCTCCTATTCTTTAGCAACTTCCACCAATCTTCCGCCTGTTTTTGTAGTAAAAAGGTTGTAAGCCTTACCATCTGTTTTCAAGGCATCTCATCACCTTAAAACTTTCTATTTGATTCATCCATACTTCTGCATCTGCAGGATCCTTTGTTCCTTCAAAGTTTGTGGCTCCCAATGCCTTTAATCGTTCTATCCCATATTTCTTTTCGGGATCAGGTTGTACATTTTCTAAGCTTGCTTGAAGTCTTTGGGTGAATTTATCCGTTTGTTCTTCCTCCTTGGATTTTTCTCTTGGATGGCTTAAGGCACTTTCACTTTCGTTTCCAGAGGGTTGCCCAGTTCTACGTTTTCCACTTCTCAGCATTTTGTCTACAACCATTCACATATAAATTAGACATACATTTATCAACATAATACTTTTATTTATAAACATTGTTGCTATTTACATTAGTGGTTTTCTTCAGTCTACATAGTTTCTTGTTTACTCATTCTCCTGTAGTCGTAAGTTTTCAAAATTAAGACGCATCCTCTCGTTTCTCCACACACACCTTTCCTGAACATGTCCTATTTCCTTATAGAAAATACATAACTTATAGGATTCCGCGTTGTTAGATTCGTAGGTGGGCTATTCCTCGAATTCGATCACGATACGTCGAGGAATATCCTTCTTTGCTACACGCACCCACTCTTGGTCCACCGTCAATTCAGGCAATATATTGTTACTTCCTAAACTCGAACCTCCGGCCAGTTCTCGTTGATATTTTTCCTGAATTTCTCTTGTTTTTCTCTGAAAAACATAACAATTTTTGCGGATATGGCAAACCTTGCCACACCCATAGCAGATTTCAGTCCCTTTCAGACACAGACCGCTATGATTTTTACCGCATTGCAGACATACCATATTAATTCGGGATCCCACTAAGTTTGCATTGTTCAAGGTAATAGGATGTTTAGTATTATTGTTCACACTATTCTCAGATCTTTCAAGGTTTTCCCCTAGGTTAGCGCCGCGGTCTCTAGTTCGCGTTCCGGAGTCATTCCACCACCAGTCTTGTCTACTCGGATTCATTTCCTACAGTGGACATTATTCAGGTTATTACTTACTAATTTCTTTATTATTACCTCCCCTTCTCATATTTTCCTATGTCCACTTATTATTTCTCACTTTTTTCTCCTAACCTTTCCTGATTTTATTTTAGGTTTTCCTAATATATTTCATTATATTTATTCCTTTTTAGGTTCTGACCTGGCCTAGTTTCTAATATTATATGGCTTCCATACCTTAGGTAAGTCTTTTCCTGATACCGTTTTGGCTTTAACCTACCCCTTTTTCCTTTATTTTTCCTAGATTCTATTTATACTTATGCTAGACTCAACTTTTCCCATGTTTTATGTAAACCTTTGCTCTGATACCAAGCTGTCACACCCCCTCCCTAGCCTTACCCCCAAGACTTGGAAGGGAGCATGAGGGTACACCAGTAGTATTTCAAAATAACATTTTAATTTAACATTTCCCCCCTATCTATTAAAGACTTTAACATGTTTACCATAATTTATCTAAGTTGCATACATATAGTTAAATTTCCTATGTTCCTTTATCACATGATCCGAGCCGTGCCCTAAGAATTTATCAAGTTCTGGTTTTTTAGTGGTTTGTAGACTCCTTCATGAACGCTCTGCTTTGCTACCTCTAGGGGGGGGGTGAGAATATAAGAAAACATTTGGAAGAGTGTGAGCTTCTAAGCTCAGTGAATTGTGCTTTTAAAATAATAATCAATTTGCAAAACATATTTTTGGGAAGTCAATCACATAATCACAATTTTAGTATAATTTATGCATGATCATGTGTATATTCATTTAATCATCATCCTCCAGTTCCATGCTATACTTGGCATGTTCATATCATGTACATGCTATCAATCATAACAACTTTTTATGGAAACTTTCCTATAACCCACTTTTCCTGCCAATGTGCACATCAACAATTCTTTTCCCGCTAGTCATGCTTAGGTAACTTGACTATATTTTTCGTCGGTCGTCACCGACTATTATTTCCCGTCGACCGAGGCCGACTATATTTTCCTGCCAAGTACCTTTTTTAAGCATGCTAACTTATGTAGTTTGGGTATAATCTTAGTTTCCATAGAAATTTCACAGACAATATCATGATAAGCAGCGTAACATCATCAGCATGCATTTTGCACTTACATATGCATATATTCACATATCAATGTATAAAACTAAATAACCACTCACCGTAAGCAAGTTTTTCCACTAAAATCACCTTGAGAATACCTTCCTGAGAATTCCTCCATATTAATGAAAATTTCTCAATTAATACTTGTTATATCAATAAATAATGTCAAAATAGCCAAAATATCATTATTTAATCAAAGTACCAACTTACCCTACTCCAATTTAGCCAAAATTCTAAAATTAGGCTCTTTAGAGGTTATTTGGACTGTGGTAGGCAGTTGGGCATCTGGCTGTGTGCAGGGTGGGCGTGTTGTGCCGTATAGGGGCTGACGTGTTGAGCGTGCGTTGCACGATGGGGCTGCTACGCTGGGCATGATGCGTCGCACGGTGGGGTTGCTGGGTGGGCTAGCACACGCGATGCGTCGAGCGAGGCGTGCTCTTGGACGGACACAACGCTACAAGGCATGCGCGGGGTGCCGGATGCATGGGCTGGCTGTACGTCTGGGCTGGTTCAATGCCTTACCAATGCAACCTTTGTTCCTTCGCACTCCAATTAACTTGGCAGCCTAATAACTCAAACGTAACACTCTAAATATGCTCTCAACACAAGATTTTGGTAATGGTATGAATAAATCCCTCTCACCCAACCCCTCTATTTATAGCCATTCCAAACTCACCCCCTTATGACAACTCAACTCCCATTTGTCTCACTTTGGAGCTGCCAACACTTAGCCTACTCCAGCCTAGCCTTGAGTTGTTCTCATCTCAACTTGCCAGCCAAAATTTCTTTTTTTGCATGAAATCTCCTTCACCCACCTCCTGCTTAGGGTGATAAGACCTTCATTGCATGAAATCTCCTTTGTCCACCTCCTGCTAGAACTTTGTGTGATCCTTCTTTTGCCACCTAAATCACTTAAATACTTAAACATATTCCTCTATTTAAATTGTTAAGACTTATGATCGTATAGCTATTGGCATCTCTCCTTGGAGTTCCTTTCCATCAATTAGCCTTACTCTTTGTCCTTAACGCATCAACTTACCTCCATTGAAATTCCACTTAGCCATCGCATGAGTCGGCCATCACCAATGCATAGGGTGGCCACTCACCCTCGACGCATGGCTTGCTAGGTATGCTTGCTCGGCCTACTTGGCATGGACGCACGACGCTGACCATCAACGCATGGGTATGCTGCTTAGGCACTTGCACGCTTGGCCGTATAGGCGCATGGCCGCATAGGCGTGTCTCGCCTCATGGGCGTGCACTTGGCATAAGGCATCGACGCATGGCTGCTCTGCAGACTTGGCAGCGCTCGACGCATAGGATGGGTGTCCGGCTTACCCGCTCGACGCATAGGCAGGGCGCTCGGCATACATGCTCGACGTATGGGCTATGCGCTTGGCCTCGACACATGGCCTGTGCGCTTGGCCTCGACGCATGACCTGTACGCTTGGCCTCGACGTATGGCCTGCGCGCCTAGCTCACTCGACGCATTCCTCCAACGCATGCCCTTGTGTTTGTTGTATGCAAGCCCTTGGCCATTTTTCAAGTCTTCTTGCTTCCATCCTCCAAGCACTCTTGCGTTCAACGTATTTAAGCCTTCCATATGCATTTGGTCTTTTGGTCACCTTTTTTGATAATTTAGTATTAATTCTTTCCATTCTTTGCTCCAATATCCTTACTTAGGATTTTTCTTCTCTATTTGACCTCTCACTTTAGATTTAGTGTTAGAGTCTTACAATGATTGCATGACTTGTACACAATCTTGAGAAATGTTAGCTAACTCTCTTCTCGGCCTCTTCATCGCATACTTGTTATAACAATACGCTTTCATCACTCCGCGTTCAAGTCCATCGCATAGGAAAGTCTAAATCAAAACACCATCTACTTCCTTACCACCACCGCAATAGAATCAGAGAGTCCGTCGCATATCTATTTAGCAGTCCTTGTGTTCGACCCTGGACTTACCAGGAACCTAAGAAGGCTTATACTTGGGCTTTGTTAGGAAAACTTGTATGATCATCGCATCCACACATCATCGCATGATAAGCCAACGCATCAGTTGCCTACATACCTTTGAAAAAAGGAATCAAGTCATTACGTAGTTCAAATGTTTTTTTGTTTGCTGGACTGAACTTGAAGTTTCTTTCAAGCTGCCTACGTACCTTTACAATGATAGGGATCAAGTCATAACGTAGTTCAATGAAGAGATTTTTTTTGGGTCGTTCACCTTTTAAGCTCATGCGGGTCAGGAGCAACATGCAGTTTAGGCTCTTGCGACGAGGAGCTTCTACATTTAAATTTCAGAAGCTCTTTTTTCATCATGGCTTTGATCATCCTCTTTATTTGTAGGATGCATCAATATGATGAGTCTTGGTTTCACTATCAAGGAACCTTTTGTATTTATATCAACAGACAATTTCCTCTTCATTCATGAAGAAACATGGCTGTGAATATTTTTGTCGTTGTTTTCTTCATGAAATGATGTTGCCTTCAAAATTTTTATCCTTCCTTTATATTGATCGCTTGTTATCTTAAGATGATCAAAAGAAGATGTTAAAGGTCAATCTTTCTTTGATGTGAAGATACTCAGCCTCTTGAAAGCTGAAGTTCGAGTTGCAGTAGACATCGGACATTGGTTTCCTTCTTCTATTGTGGCCATATTCAATCTTTGGAAGACTGGAGATCGAGTAGTTGAAGACTTGATATGATCAAAGATAGAAACTCTTTGCTCGGTTTCTTTTGAATCATTGACTTCTTTAATAGTTATATGGTTGTTGTCAACTTCTGCTATACTGACAGCATAACATCCAATAACTTCTGATACTTCCTCTAAATGATTATTGAGAATTGGGAGAAATTCTGCCATAGTCACCGGCCGTCGAAGTTGAGGAAAGTCTTTGTCTTTTTCCTTAGTAGGCTTAGGCTTCCATGCTCCTTTTTCCCTTTCAAGAGCCTTGTTTTTTCTTCTATACCTTTGATAGGAGCGTGACTCTTTTTAGGTGGAATTTGGCTGTCTTTTTTTTCGACAAGTCACAATTATCCACCCTTCATTGTCATCTTCAATAAGATCATCTTTTCTTCGAAAATCTGTTGTTAGAATCTCTTGTTGGAGCCAAATGATTATAGGCTGAGTCCCAAATTGGATGAAGCTTTCTTTTTTATCATGAGACGCAGACGGTGTTAGGACACTTGAAGTCATCGCTGCTACTACGTGATTTGTTTAAGCTATTTCATCAAGCTCCAGCTCAATCTTCTGTTCACGAGCCAACTTTAGAATTAGCTCCTTCAGCACGAAGCACTTTTCAACTGGGTGACTAACAACTCGATGATACTTACAGTAGTTAGGATCATCTACTTTTCTTACTTGTTTCGGTCGTTTGCATTCCGGTAGCTGAATAAGTTGTTTCTCTAATAATTGCTCCAACATGTCGACAATATCAGAGTCAAGAAATGGATAAACCTTCTTTTGTCTTTCTTTCGGAGTTTGGCGATGCTTCTGGCCGCCATCGTGCTTTTTTTCAAACTTTGTTTCTTTTTCTTTGGAGGAAAATTTCAGCGGGGTCATCTAAACAACCATAGATTCTCTTATGGCACTACTTATGATCTTTTCAGTTCCCTTAATTTCTTTCTTATCCTTTCTTTTTTTGGGGACTAGCAAATCTTTAGTTCCCCAGTTGGCGATGCCCAGCTCCATATTATGAGCTTATGTTGCCAACTCCTCAATTGTACGAGGCTTTATACTTTGCAGAATGTAGAGAAGTTACCAGTGCATGCCTAGGGTGCACATCTCCACTGTAGATAATTCAATGATTCTATCTTTGCAATCCAGACTCAGAGCTCTCCATCGGTTGATGTAATCAATGACAGACTCTCCCTTCTGTTGTTTTATGTTCGTCAGATCCATCATGCTAACAGTAAGCCTTGTGCTATAGAAGCGGTTGAGGAACTCTCTTTTTAACTATTCCTAGCTGTCAATCGCTTCTGACTCCAGATCAGTATACCAATCAAAAGCATTTCCTTTCAACGTAGGACGAATTGCTTGACTAACTGGTTTCCTCTAGTTCCTGCATTTTCGTAGGTTTCAATGAAGTGAGTAACATGTTGTTTCAGATTCTCCTTCCATCAAACTGCTGGAACTTTGGAGGTTGATACCCCGCTGGCATTCTCATATTGTTGATTCTCTTGGTGTACAGCTTGGAGTACATAAAGAAAGATTGTGATGGTCCTCCATACTGAGCCCTTATGAGGTTTGTAATCATATCCTGCAGCTGTTGAACTGACAGAGCGGTGACATAGGTAGATTGTTGCGGCTGGTCTTCTTGCAAGACAAAACTTCCTTTGTCATTGACTTTTGTAGCTAGAGATTGACTCGACTCAGTAGTATTCTGAGCCTGTATGTGATCTCTTAGAGCAACGATTTCTTAATCTCGCTCCTCTACAACCTTCATTAGAAGATTTATCTTCCTTTCCATCTCTTCCATGGCTGACTCAGTCCTTACATCAGCCACCATGACAGACATTACGTCAAGGTATGATTCTTCCTTTGATTGGGCAGAGTTGTCAAACAAGGGATTTTCTCTTATGATGATCTCGCATTTAGAAGACTTTATCATCTGTTCCCAAATTTTCTCTGCGAAGACAAAACCTTGTTCTTGCTCCTGCATGCTCTCCTTTGCATGGTTGTAGGTGACAAGTCCTGTGTACATATTGCTTGCAGCAGTTGCTTTTGATAAAACTTTTTTTGGTGCCATTAGTTTACTTGAATGTTGAGAAAGATGAGAGGTAGTAAGATCCCACTAGGCATGCCAATTTATTCACACGAGATTTCAAGAGAAATTTATTTTGTGGAATTTGAACTTTGTATTTGTATTAATTTTGTGGAAAGTGAGCAATCTCTAATACATAATGTTTTGATGCTTTTAAAATAAACTATAGTCTTTAAGGTGGTTAATCTTCTTGAATAATCGGCCTTTGGGCTTGTTGATCTTCTTGGATGATCGACTTTTGGGCTTGTTGATCTTCTCGGACGATTGGCCTTTGGGCTTGATGATCTTCTTGAACGATCGACCTTTAGGTTTGTTGATCTTCTTGGATGATCGGCCTTTGGGCTTGATGATCTTCTTGGAAAATTGGCCTTTGGGCTTGTTGATCTTCTTGGACGATCGGCCTTTGGGCTTGATGATCTTCTTGGAGGATTAGTGTTCGCACGAGGCTTCCGAAGAAACTTGTTTTGTGGAGTTGAACTTGAGTTGGTGTTGATGTTGATGTTGATTTGATGCGATGTGGTACGATCTCTAGTACTTGATCCTTTGATTCTCTCTCAGTCGAATGCGTACGCTTGATTTGAGGAAGCGGAGCACGTGACGATCTTGGAGTTGAATTCTTGGAAGAATGCTTGTATCTCCGAAGGACTTTAGTCTTCAGGTGTGGTCAGCTTTAGGAGTCAAGGAGTCATCTGGTTGTTGGGAGAATTCTCTCTAGGCTCTCTGGAATGTAGAATTCCTGACCTTCCCAAATGAGGAGAGCTTCTCTATTTATAGAGTTCACAGGTGGGCTTGGGCTTAACCCTTGGGTTTGAGGACATTGAATCTTTAACTTGTAGGTTATGAAGATACAGTCGGTTTGTTGAAATCTTCTAATATTCAAAACTTCAAATAGTTCAGATCTTCAGTTCTTCAGAATTTGAGAACTTCAGTCTTTGAAGCTTGAGAAGCTTCGGTCTTCAGCACTTGAGAGCCCGAGTCTTGTATCTTGGGAGCTTAAATCTTCAGAGCTTTAATATATCTTATGACCTTCAGAGCTTTAGTATCTTCTGATCTTCAAAGCTTTGATATGTCTTCTGATCTTCAAAGCTTTAGTGTCTTCTGATCTTCAGAGCTTTGATATGTCTTTTAATCTTCATAACTTTAATGACTTCTGATCTTCAAAGCTTTGGAGGAGTTATGTTCTTTAGATCCTTGGAGCTTCAGACTTCAGATTTTCAGAGAGCTTTTGCCTTCAATTCTTCCAACCTCTCCTCAAATGAAGAGGTAAGGCCTCTTATAGAGGTTTCTCATGGGCCTTACATGGGCTTGGACCCAATCGCTTTATTGGGCCCAAATTAGGCTTGGGCCTATTTGTTGTTGGACCGAAGCATGGGGCTTGAGCTTAATCTTTAATTTGACTCAAAATTTCGCCCTAGTCTTGAATTGGGTTGGGCCAGAGTGATTTTAATTACTCGGCCCGATTCAACCTATAATTTTTCAATTAGGCTCGGGCTTTCATTGATGATGTGGCAATTTGTGATTCGTCGAAATTTCTCGTTCAACAATATGTTTCCAAGTTTTAGCTGTATGATTAAACCTTTAAATTCTTTGAATTTTTCATTCAGTTTTTTAACTTATTTTTCATTAAAACTGGGGGCACCCCAAATAGAGATTTAATGTTCTTTTTATAGATTGGATAATTAAATTTTGTTTTAATCTTTTGAATCTAGTCAAATTTTGTGAAAATGGTGTTTTGATATTTATGCATGCATGTAATAACAGTCTAATTTTTTATTCTAGAAAGTCGAGTCATTACATTAGGAGTATTTTGTTGAATCAACATCAAAAGTATAAAGACCAAAATAGTATTTCAACCTTGTTTTTAATCGTACAATTTCCATTATCTATTTCTTGTAGAATCTAATGGCAACACTAAAGGAGGGAGGAGGGGGATAGGGTTGTCTACTGATTTTAGTTTTAAAATTCTAAACGACAAATGTGACAACTAAACTTGAATTTTAGATTGCATGTTAGGATTATTTCATTGGGGGTTTCTCTTTAGCCTAGGTTAAAAAAAAAAAAAAAAAAAAAAAGGCCGTGTAGGTAGAGAATAAAATAACCAAGGAATCTTGGAGAGTGGACGCAGTCACATTGCTCGAACCATTATAAATTCGGTTCCTTCTTTTCCTTAAACTCTTTACTTCTGCACTTTGTTTATCTTTTAATTTTTAGATTGCGTGTTAGGGTTATTTTGTTGATTTGTATGATTGTGATATATGTTACTAACTTGAATTGGTTGCTTGATGTTATTTAATTTTCTTAAATTAAAACTCATGTCTAGACGTCACATTTAGAATTTTTAAATTAAAACTGGTAAATAACTCTATTCACCCCCTCTAGTATTGTCATTAGATCCTGGAAGAAATAGATAATGGAAATTGTACAGATAAAAACAAGGTTTAAATATAATTTTGGTCCCTATATTTTTTGGTGTTGATTCATTTTGGTCTTCATACTTTTAATACATTCATTTTGGTCCTTGTACTTTTAACTTTGAATCATTTGGTTTTGTACTTTTAAGAAGAGACTATTGTAGTCCATTCATTTCCCTTTTTATATCATTTTTACGGACCAAAGGATCCGTTTTTGTAGTACAATAACTAAAATGAATTAGAGTTGTAAGTACAATAACCAAAATGAACATTTTGAAAGTATAATATAGATCAAAATTTAAAGATATAGGAATCAAAATAAACAAAAGCCAAAAATATAAAGACCAAAAGTAGAAACCTAAACAATTAGGGAAAAGAAACAATGTTGTTAGATAGCAATAGCATGAAAATATTAGTGGGATTTATATGTGAACTGACATTAATTACAAAGCTAATAGAAAATTAACTCACATACAGTCTGGCTAAATTTTGTTCTTTTTTTCCATAAATAATTACTAACGAGAAAAAGAAATCCATATAATTAGAGAGAGTTGACACAGCTGTGGGATTTGAACCCACGCCCTTTCAGACCAGAGCCTAAATCTGGCGCCTTAGACCACTCGGCCAAACTGTCTTGTTGAGAACAATTGACTTTGTTGTAAAATAGGTGTATGATACATTTGGAAGATATAAAAATATTATTCGTACTTCTCTTACTAATTACATTAGAATTCTTTTTATTCAACAATATTGTAATAGGAGAATCAGATTTTTTACTTCGAGATTAATAGTTCAAACTTTAGGTTAATTGAGTTATGTTCTCATCTTGACGAGTTGTATATTCTTATTTATACAAGAATACACATTTAGTAAAAAAAAATATGGATTTTGTTTTTCTAAACTACTTTTAAATTTTATGGTCAAATAGTGCAAATTCTAAAAATAATATTTTTATGTTTAAGGTATATCTTCATTTTGAATTTGAAATTTAAAATACACAATGATATTGATAAGATAAAAACATTAATAAATGTAATAAATTCAATTATTTTCATTTCTTTTAAATTAAAATATGTATTTTATAATGCATTATAATTTGTATGATATTAGAAAATGATAATTATGCAAAAGTTTAAATATAACATGTTCATATAACACAATATTTGTGTTTAGCTACAAACTTTTTATGATTTATAAATATATTAAAAAATTATGTTAAAAAATTGTTAACTTTTTTTTAAAAATTTTAAAAGAAACATAAAACATGAAATACAAGTTTGTTTTATTGAATAATTATTTTCAATGGCCACCAAACAACGGACCCTCATGTATTTGGAAAACATGAGATTTTAAAAAATAGAAAAATAACGGAAACTATTTACACAAAATCAAAGAATATTAATCTTCTTTGATAGAGGCTGTTAGAAGTCTATCAATATTTATCAGTGATAGAAAGCTATTATTAATAGACATTGATAAAAGAGACATTTTGAATTAAAACAAGGATTTAGTAGAATTTCTTAAAAGAAACAAACCAGTTTAGGTTTAAATGATTTTTCAAGAAGAAAATTATAGCAAATGAATTGTGGGTAAACTTAAAAATAGCTACCATAAAGCCTTGATAACATTTGCATAAATATCAAATGGTTGTATATAAGTCATTTCTCAATGGTGACCTGAAGGAAGATATATATATGACACAACTGGACAAATTTATTAAGCAAGCTCACAAATAATCATGTGATAATTTTAACAGTACACTGTGATTAACAAGCGGCCACAGGAAACTGTCAAGAATAGCGTGTATAATAGCAAAATGAGGCATATACGGCTCAGACATATGGAGTCATGATACAGGTATTGAAAGGAAGAATGATCTCCTTGGAGTTTGTGAGGTCTGAGAGTAACTTGGGGAATCCTCTAACCAAAGACTAACTTCCCTTAAAAGTTCTTTAGCCTTTTCTTTGGGTGTCCTAACATGGATTCGATGGATAATTGTAAAATCTTTATAACTCAATTTTTTAATGGTTTGTCTTTAACATACTTGATGAAGTTGGTCATGGAATGGACTAGATGTGAAGTCTTCATCGCTCAATTTTTGAGTGGTCTATTGCGATATATTTGATGAAGTAATAAACGTAAATGTGAAGGTGTGGTTGCCTTCTATGATTATTTAAGGATATCTTTCTAGAGCTTTCACGGTGACCTAAGGTTTATGTGCATAGCCTTAAATAGAAGGTTATGTATCGCGAAATCAAGAAAATTTAAGGAGTAAAACATATTGCGAGGGTCTTAACCATAGTTATTGAAAGTTTAAAAGGCAATTCACTCTCTCTAACAAAGTTGTTGCCCTACTTCACTATTCACCAATTCAAATAATTAAGATATTGATGTTTAAGTTTGTTCTCCTATTTTTGTTCAAGAAACATGTTTTATAAAATATCGTTTTGTTTTCTTTGCAACATCAGTCATTCGTAGGGGATTGTTAAGAATGACTTTGGGCTTTTGGTACGTAGCAAAAGAAAAATGAAAAGGATTAATTTGTTATAGCTTTCTCCTTAATCATTTTAATAGCTTTATTACTGTTTATTTAAATTAATTCCAAGATTAATTAGTGAAAAAATAATTATTCAATCAGTTCTTAAACAATTTTTATTTAATTCTTCAATTATTTGTCCTCAAAAGTGATTAATTTTTTAAAAAAAGATATAGAACATTTGTCTTTCTTCATCTACTGTTTTCTCTGAGCATTTTTCATCCATTCCAATAAGTTTGTACGTCAAAGATCGGAAGTTATATTAATCTTGGGAAGGTTACATCAATTTTACTTTCAAGACAGTGAATTTATCCATAACACAATGATGGTCGTTTAGTTCCAACAATCTCAACTTCCTGCTTTCATGCCTCCGTTTTCTTCAATTTTTTCTATAAAGTGAACATTCCATTAAGAAACGGCGGCAGAAGGAGAAAAGGAAGAGAAAAAAGGTAAAGAATGCCGGCAGAAATACAGGATGTGATAGACAGTGAAAGATTGGTGTGAAAGTTAACTAAATTTCAATTCTCAATTCGAATCACTCATATTTGTTCCGGCGAACTCATATCCATCGCCGGTGTCTAGCATAGTCACGCATTGTGTTGAATACCCACGTACATTAGTCCAGCTCCGACAGCGGCACAAGTTCCCCATCACACTGCACATCCGGTGAAATCAACGAACAGCAGAAGGCGCTGCACTCCGACGTCCCTGCAAGTGTCTCCGTCGAACTATTCCAAGTGACTTACCGACGGCATCCATGGTTAGCGAAGAAGAAGTAAAAGAAAAAGAGGTTGAAGAAGAAGAAAAAAGAACAAAGAAATTTTATTTATGGAAAATTGAAAAAATGTGGTTGGTTTTAAAATCATTTAGCAAAATATAGTAGTTTTAGAATCATTTATGTTTAAAATAATAATAAAATAATAAAATATAAGGTCTCCGAATTTCGATCTCCTTTTAATTTCACCCACATCAATACTCCAATCCATACACATTAAAATTTTGTTATGTTATATTCATGGTGGAAAATTATGATTTTCAATAGCTGAATTTTCATTTTTCTCCTTATTTCGATGAAAATTTCAAATTTTCGATGAAAATTTTAATTTTTTTAATTAATTTAATTAAAAAAAAAATTTGTTTTATGGTTTTAATTTCAAATTTCATGCGTCAATGTCATTTTTTAGAAAGATAAAACTTTTTCAACGTACTACTTATTCTCATTTCTAATTTTTATCAATTTTTAATTTTATTTTCAATCCAAAACTTTCATTTATAAAGAAAACCACAAAAAAGAAACTAGTATTTATTTTTAATCTCGTTCAAATTTTTTATATTAAATTTTTCTATCGTTTCATCTAAAAATTGAATTAATGTGAGTTGAGTTATTTAAATATATTGAAGTTAAGTTATTTAATACACCAACTCATTTAGTTTATGTTTGATACTTATTTGATTTTTCATTTATAGTATTTGAAAATTAAATTCATAAATAATAAGAAATCATTATCAAATGAGACCATAATGTTAAGTTTTTTTATCCTTCCGTAGGAATTTAACTTATTATTATATTTAAGATTTTTGGTTAGTTAACTTTTAATATTTTCTTCATTATAGGATTTTATATGGGATTATTTTTGGTTTTTCTCTAATTTGTTAAATCAAATACACATTTTCCATCTTTACAGATTTTGAATTTGGACTTAAAACTCAAAATTTTCAAATTCAATGAATTGTATTTAATATAGAATTATGGTTACAAATTGTTATTTTTATCTTTGTTTTATATTTTATGTATATATGAGGTTTAGTTTAAATATATACAATGTTTTTTCACATGGAGTTTTTTATTTAATTTTTTTAAAATGAGTACAGATTTAAGGTTAGTTATAGTATATATTCAGTTACTTTGTGAATATATATTTCATATTATATCATTTTCATATTTATTAAGTATAATAATAATGCTAACACAGGATATTTAATGACATAACTTTGAAAAGAAATAGATTATTCGAAGAAAATAGAAAATGAGGAACACGTGATATATTATGGCGTGACTTTCAAAAGACTAGGGCAAAGGACATGGGGGAAAATGTTTAATAATATTTGTGTAAAATAATAAGCTATTACGCTATCCATGTAATAAATAGGAAAGTTTAGATAATTGTGAATTGGACCCCTATTATTTAGAGGTATTCGAAAAATTCGATAATCCAAAAAACCCGATCGTCCCAACTCAACTAGGGTTGGGTTGGGTTTAAATAAATTAAAATTTTATAGGTTGAGTTGATTTATAGATTCATCTAAAATAACCCAAATCAACTCGAACTAACCCGAACTTATTATTAGTTTTAAAAGATATGTTTTTTTTTTGTACTTCCAATACAATTATATATATTCAAATATTATTTTAATTTCATGATTTTTTAGATTATTTATTATCCAACAATTATAAAAATTAATTTTTAATACTATGGAAATAAATTTTCATAATATAAATGAAATTGATTTGCTAATCTTAATTCAATATGTGAATAATTAAACAACTCACCCAACCCACAAGCACCTTTATAGTATTATTAAAATACTAATAAGAGTCTATCACTAATATGAGTCTATCGTCAACAAGAACTTAACTCAACTAGATGTATGTAGCTAAGGACCAAGAGGTATGCGGTTCAAATCCCCCCACCCCCAATTTATATTTTTAGAAAATGAGTTTATTAACTAGGGGTGATAGTCGGTTCGATTTTTCAATTTAGGACCAACCAAGAACAAACTAAATCAATGGGTTTTTATAAATAATGGATCTAAACCAATGTCCAATAAAGAATAAAACTAATGAATTGGTTTTTATTTAGTTTGGTTTATTATCAGTTTGGTTCTCGATTTTTGGCTTTTTTTCCTTTTTCTCCCAAACTTTTATTTTTATTTCCATAGTTGTTTTGACAAGCTCCATAATATGTTTGATTTTTCGGTTTTTTGTTGCATTATCAACGATAATCTATCACGGACAAAATTTGCTATATTTTTCTTTTTTTTAAAATGTTATTATGCACTTAATTATTAGTTCTAAAACTGCTACTATTAGAATTATCCCTTTATTTAAAATAGGTCTTATGATAAAATCACCTTTCTCTTGACTCTCTCTTTCCAAAAAAATAATTAAAATTGGGGTTAAGTATGAATTTGACATTCTAATTCTTTTTTAAAGATTTTAATTAGTATACCTTAAATCTATACTATATCTAAAAAGGGCAAAGTAGGAGAATATTTACGTTCCCATTTTATCCCTCATATTTAGATATATACCTACTATACCCTTGGTTAGTTATTTATACGTGAACATTTGCACTTTTCTGTAAAGCATCCTTTCATTTTGTCTAATACCTTTGGTTAGTTATTTATACATGAAAAATTTACACTTTTTATTAGACATAAATTTATTATAAATATTGAAATCTTACCTAAAAATTAAAATTAAAATTTGAAAAATAAAAAGAAAAATTTTAGATTATTGAATTCATAAAAAATGGTTGCTTTTCAAATTTAAAGTTATAAGTATAACGTATAAATTTTTCAGATTACATATAATTTAATTTTTTAAATGTATCAATTTTTTCCATAAATTTTATAGAAAATACTTGATGTGAATTCAACCATTGAACCATTGCATGTACCTAAAGAACCAATTACAAGAAGTAAGGCAAAGAAGATTCAAGAAGCATTCACACTACATCTTCAAAAACTAGCAAATTCACAAGAACTGATAAATAATTTTGAGACCAAAGTTTTATATAATGTTAGTTTAATGAGTCAAGAAGAGAATAGCATGAAGATGGCACGAAAAAAGTCCTATAGTTTGGAAGATGACACGGTGGTCAAAAAAAGTGTGCAGATTTTGTGAAGAAAATTTTGTCAAGTGTGCACTGCATGGGGAAATGTGATGTCAAACCTTGTCAAACGTGCATATCTACTTTACCACCTTCTAGAGGAGATATTTAAGGCAATTTGAAGACTTTCTACATTTCTAGTTTTGCATTTTGACTTATAATTTAGTATGCAATTAAGTTTCAAGTTTCTAGGTGTTATTTTCTACAATTTACCATTAATTGCATTTAAATGACTTTTGAGCTTCTTGGTCTATCCACGACCATTTGGCTTATAAAATGGCTTGTAATATTCTTCAAAACTCAGATTATCCATAGTAAAAAGTTTGTGCTTATTCAATCCTTTGGTGTTGTCTTTTTCTTTCAAATCTTGCTTTAGATGTGATATTTAAATCAATTCATTGGATTAGTCTTGATCAAGCTAATTCTGGAGTGAGTTGTCTTAGGATCTAAGAGTGACCATCATAGATTCTATATTAGATCTAAGCTAGTTTTCTTTGTGAATATTTGCAAGGATCCTAGAAGGACCTCTAGCTTTGCATCTAACAAGCATCGCGAGTGCTTATCATTTGGTATTAGAGAACTTGTTCATCGTTCTTGACTGACTTTAGAGGTGTTATCTTTACTTTATTTCAATTTTTTTTTCTCTAAAGCAATTGCTTACATCCTGTACTACAAGACATACTACAACTTGTCTTGAAAACTTCTTCAAATCAATTCTTAGATCATTAAAATAAAAAAAAATAAAAAAAAAAAAGCGAAGAAGAAAGAAAAAAAATAGCAAAAATCCAAAGCACATGAAAGTTTCTTATCATTCATTTGAAAAAAAAAAATCCATATTTGTTTTATTTTTAGCCTAAGTTTAGTTACTTTAGTCTTAGTTTGTGAGAGTTGATCATTTTGAATTGGGTTTTATCAAACTTTTAGTGAGATTGCTCCAAAAATATAAGTTAACCCTTACATCTTTGACCTAGTACCAAAAGCCTACCCTTGAGTGATAAACACGAGTGTTCTTGAGTGAAATTGGTGAGAAGTGTGGTGAGGTCCTTTTATTACTAACTTTAAAATGTCGTAGGGTGAAGGAGTACCACAAGTACAAAATACTAATATTGCTATTCTTCAAGCCATTCAAGGCATGATGGAAATGATGAGGGAAGATAGGCAAGAAAGAAGGGCATAACAACAAAGAGTCTTACAAGAAGATGAGGGAATAATTAACTTAGTTGAACAAGAAAGACAAATTGGAGGAAGAGGAAACATGAGAGGAATAGGAAGAAATAATATGCACCCTAGACGAGAAGAAAGAATCCATGAAGATAGAGATAGTGGAGTCAAGCTCAAAATTCCACCATTTTGTGGAACGTTGGATGCTAAGGCATATTTGGAATGGGAAAGGAAGATAGAACACGTGTTTGATTGCAACACATCAGTGAGAATAAGAAGATGAGACTTGTCATTGCCGAATTCACTAACCATGCGGAAAATTGGTATCAACATCTCAAATTCGAGAGAAGGAGGAAAGAAGAGGATCCCATTGAAACTTGGGAAGAACTTAAAGAAGCCATGAGAAAGAGGTATGTTCCAAAACATTATAAAAGAGATTTGAGAACTAAATTGCAAGTTTTGAGGCAAGGAATAAAAAGTGTAGCTGAATATTATCAAGAGATGGAAATTTTGATAAAAAGAGCAAATATTTGAGAAGAAGAAAAAGACACCATGTCTAGATTTCTTGGAGGTTTAAATCGAGAAATTGCTCATATCGTTGATATATATCCCACAACTATACTTGGAAGATATGTATCATTATGCAATCAAAATTGAAGTACAATTGAAAGAAGAAAAGGAACATTTTAAGAGGTATAATTCTAAAGCTAATACCTTTTCAAATTCTAATGTTTGGAACAATGATGGTTTTGTAAATAAGGGTGAAGAAAAAGGCAAGTTTGTGGCTCCTAAAAGAGTGGAAGCCGGAAGCACCTATACTAAAAAGAATGAAGCTTCAAAAGAGGAAAGAGAGAAATCTGGTTCCATTTAATGTTGGAAGTGCAAAGGATTTGGGCACATGAGCAAAGATTGTGTCAATAAAAAAGTCATGGTCATAAGAAATGGAATTATTGATTCAGAAGATGAATGTGATGAACAAGGTGGCAGCTTGAGCAAGGATCCGAAGCGTTTGATGATGAATACATTGAAGAAGGTAACTCTATATCCTTAGTTGCAAGAAGAATACTTAATGTGCAGATTAAGGAGGAGAAAGTTTAAGATCAAAGGGAGAAGTTATTTCACACAAGGTGCTTGATTGAAGGAACCCCATGTAGCTTGGTGATTGATAGTCGAAGTTACACAAATGTAGTAAGTAGTTTTCTTGTAAAAGGACTCCAGCTCACTACTCATCCACATCCAAAACCATATAAACTTCAATGGTTAACAAACAAAGGAGAATTGAAGGTAAACTCCCAAGTTCTTATTTTTTTACTTTGGGAAGATATAAGGATGAGGTTCTTTGCGATGTAGTACCTATGCATGTGGGTGATATGTTATTGGGCCGACCTTGGCAATATGATAGAAAAGTCACATATGATGGTTTGTTGAACAAGTACACATTTACTTTGAAGGGGAAGAAGTTTACTTTGCTTCCATTATCTCCATATGAAGTACAATGTGATCAAGTGAAATTAGAAAAGAAAAAAAAAAGAATTTGAGGATCAAGAGAGGAGAGAAGAAAGTAAGTTAAAGGAGAAGAACGAAAAAAAAAGAAGAGAAAAGTGAGGGGGCAAAAGGAGAGTGAAAACCAAGAGAGAAAAAAGAGTGATTTTGAGGAAAAAAGAAAGAGTGTGAGTTTGGTTATGAGAAAGGGGGAAGAAAGGAATATGTTTTCATTGGAAGCACCAAACTTTGTACTTATATGCAAAGGAATGTGTTTAGTAACTGAACCTAACTCTAATGGCTTTTAAATCTCTTTTACAGGAATTTAATGACATGTTTCCACATAAAGATGCACCTACGGGTCTACCTCCTTTAAGAGGAATTGAGCACAAAATTGACTTCATACCCGGGGCAACGCTTCCAAATATGGCAGCCTATAGGACCAATCCAATCGAGGCCAAGGAAATTCAAAGGCAAGTGGAAGAACTCATGGATAAAGGTTATGTTTGAGAAAGCATAAGTCCTTGTTCGGTTCCAGTCATTTTAGTGCCCAAGAAAGATGGAACATGGAGGATGTATGTTGATTTTCGAGCCATGAACAAAATAATGGTAAAGTATCAACATCCTATTCCTAGTTTGGATGAAATGCTAGATGAATTACATGATGAAAACTTGTTTTCAAAAATTGATCTTAAAAGTGATTACCATCAAATTCGAATGCATGTGAGAGATGAGTGGAAAACGGCTTTCAAAATAAAATTTGGTCTTTATGAGTGGCTTGTTATGCCATTTGGTCTTACCAATGTACCAAGTACTTTTATGAGGCTAATGAATCATGTTTTGAGAGAATACATTGGAAAATTTGTTGTGGTATACTTTGATGATATTCTTGTTTACTCTAAAAATGTGAATGAACATATGTTGCATGTCAAGAAAATTTTGCTTAAACTTAGAGAAGAAAAGCTTTATGTCAATTTCAAAAAGTGTAGTTTTTGGCTAGACCAAGTCAATTTCTTAGGATTCATTGTTGGAAAGGATGGGGTGAAAGTTGATGAAGAAAAGGTCAAGGCTATTCAAGAGTGACCAACACCCACCAATGCAACTGAGGTGAGATCTTTTCATGGTTTAGCTAGTTTTTATAGAAGGTTTAATAAGGATTTTAGTAGCATAGCCTCACCATTGAATGAACTTATTAAAAAGAATGTGAAATTTGAATGGAAAGAAAAGCAAGAAAATGCATTCAATGAGTTGAAAGATAAATTGACTAATGCACCTTGTTTTGCTTTACCTAACTTTGGCCAATCTTTTGAAATTGAATGTGATGCAAGTGGGATAGGGATTGGAGCTATTTTGATGCAAGAAAAGAGGCCAATCATTTTCTTTAGTGAGAAGCTAAATAGAGCACAACTTAGCTACCCCACATATGATAAGGAATTACATGCACTTGTAAGGGTTTTGCAAGTTTGGCAACATTACTTGTAGCGAAAAGAGTTTGTCATCCACACGGATCATGAAAGCTTGAAACACCTCAAAAGCCAAACAAAGTTGAACAATAGGCATGCTAAATGGGTAGAGTTTATTGGGACATTTCCATATGTCATTCATTACAAGAAAGGTAAGAATAATGTGGTGGCTGATGCATTATCAAGAAGGTATGCATTGTTTTCTTCCCTTAGTGCAAAAATTCTTGGTTTTAAACACATGATTGATCTGTATAAAGTAGAGACATCTGAATTTCATGATGTGTATATTCAATGTTTAGAAGGGAGAAACGTGCATGATTATATTGTGTTTGATGAAATGCTTTTTAGGAAAGGAAAACTTTGTATTCCTAAGTGTTCCATTCGAGAGTTGCTTGTGAAGGAAGCTCATGGAGGAGGATTAATGGGGCATTTTGGAGAATTTAAAACATATAACATGTTGGCTGAACATTTTTATTGGTTGAAAATGAGAAAGGATGTGAATAAAGTGTGCAAACAATGTTTCAAATGTAAGGAGACTAAGTCTAAGACACAATCACATGGTCTTTGCACACCTTTAGATGTTTCTAGTGAACCTTGGGTTGACATTAGCATAGATTTTGTTTTAGGACCACCAAAGACTAGGAGACATCATGATAGCATTTTTATGGTAGTTGATAGGTTTAATGAAATGACACATTTCATACCATGTAATAAAACAGATGATTCTACTAACATAGCTAATTTTTTCTTTAAGGAAGTGGTTAGATTGCATGGAATTTCTAAGACCATTGTTAGTGATAGAGATGTAATATTTTTAAGTCATTTTTAGAAAGTTTTGTGGGGTAAATTGGGAACTAAGCTTTTGTTTTCAACAACTTGTCACCCACAAACCGATGGGCAAACTGAGGTGGTTAATAGAACATTGGGAACTTTCCTTAGGTCATTGATGTCTAAAAATCTCAAGTCTTGGGAGGATACTCTACCTTTTGTAGAGTTTGCTTACAATAAAGCAGTACATAGCACCACTCATTGTTCACCTTTTGAGGTTGTGTATGGCTTTAATCCATTAACTCCATTAGATTTGTCACCCTTGCCACCTAATATGTTTACTAGTGATGCAACTATTTCAAGAGCAGAATACATAAAAAATTTGCATAAAGAAGTCAAAGAAAGGATTGAAAATAAGAATCGAAAGTTTGTCAATAGCAAGAACCAAAGGAAAAAGAAAATGATTTTTAAACCTGGTGATTGGGTTTGGGTTCATCTTTGAAAGGAAAAGTTTCCAGATCAAAGGATGTCTAAACTTCAACCAAGAGGAGATGGTCCATTTTAAGTGATAGAGTGGATAAATGATAATGCCTACAAATTGGATCTTCGAGGTGAGTACAACATAAGTTCTACTTTCAATGTGGCTGATTTGACTTCTTTTGATGTAGGGAATGAAGACCTTTATTTGAGGACAAATCATTTTAAATAAAGGGGGGATGATGTGAATTCAAATATTGAACCATTGCATGTGCCTAAAGGACCAATTACAAGAAGCAAGGCAAAGAAGATTCAAGAGGCATTCACACTGCATCTTAAAAAACTAACAAATTCACAAGAACCGACAAATAATTTTGAGACCAAAGTTTTATATAATGTTAGTTCAATGAGTCAAGAAGAGAATGGCATGAAGATGGCATGGGAAAAGTGATGTG
>NC_143479.1:33803642-33921778 GCF_027475165.1 Benincasa hispida
CCTTAAAAGAAGAGTTTCAAATGAACATGTAGTAAACTATTCCAACATCCAACACATACCTTAAACTTTTTGTCCTTGGAAATTCTTTATAAATCAAATATTTGGCCACATAATTCTAAAACTCAACAACAATTTAATTTGGTTTTAAGACGCACGTTACGAACAAAACAACATCATTATGGCTAATCTTATTATGAGCTAATAAGATTACAACAACGACTGACTTTATCGATAGATATGAACCGAACTTGTCCATCAATAGACACAAAGAAAAACATTTTATTTTTAATTACAAATGGGTCCTTCAAAATTATAACCAACAATATTCATGCATATAAAGACAATAATGCCCCTACCATAGATATGATATAGAATTAAATTAACAACAAAAACATAACATTTAAAATGCATCATTATAAATATTATACTCACAATTAAGGGTGTGTTTAGATTACATTTTCAAGTACTTAATTTAAAAAATAAATCATTTTGGAAGAAGTTAGAGTGTTTGGCACTCAAAATAACTTTTCAAGTGTATTTTAATATATTTTTATAAAAAATATTTAAATAAAAATGAGTTTTTTAAAAATATATTATTATTATTATTATTATTATTAAGTCAATCTAAATTGACCTCAAAAAGAATAAGAAAATGTGATTCTCCAAATATAAAAGTATATAATTATGCACATCTGACAATAGGGGTGTTCATTGGCTGGGTTGGGTTGAGTTAACTTTTTAGACCCAACCCAATTGTTCGGTTTGTAAATTTCTTCTATCCAAATAATCCTTATTAAAAAATGAACCCAACCCAACCTAACCATGAAATATTTGGGTTAGGTTGGTTCAGGTTAATCGGGTCATTTATTTAAAATTTTGGTCTAAAAATAAGCAAAAAGTAAATATGTAAAAAATCTAATTTAATTATTTTCATATATTGAATTAAGATTAACAATTCAATTTCAATTTATATGTTGAAAATTTTCTTTCTAAAGGGACAAAGAAACTATTTTAAGAGTTGTTGAAGAATAAATTATTAAAAAAAATATATTGAAACTAAATAAAATTAAAATCAATATATGTATAAATATTTGTGATATAAGTAACAAAAAAAATATATTTTAAAGTTAATAATAAATTCGTGTTGGTTCGGGCTATATTAGGTGAATCCATGAACAACCCAACCCATAAAATTTTCATTTATTTGAACCCAACCCAACCCAAACTGAACGATTTGGGTTGGGTTGATCGATTTTTTCGGGTCATCGAGTTTTTTGAATACCGCTATCCGACAATATCATTAAACAACGTCCAGGAACTCTATATCCACCCAAAAAGAATAGCCAAGTATTTAAATGTTAGAAATCTTACATGTGTCCTCAAAATATGGAACAGTCACAAATATAGACATCAGCCCAAAGTAGTAGTAGAGATATAACATAATGTAAAAAAAAAAATTGCAAATATGACTAAATTTAAATAGTTGATAGGCCATATTATTGGTAGGAGTCTATCAGTGATAGACCATATCACTGGTAAAAATTTATCAAGCAACTTGGAAGTCTATTAATGATAGAAGTCTATCGTTGATAGACTTGTCTATATTTGTAATTTTTTTAAATGATGTTACATACTTGATTATTATTCATAAAATTGCTACCAATTGTAATTACCCTAAAAATTATATTGGGCTAGAGATTTTTTTTTTCATTCCCCTATTAGAAAATGTCGTAAAGAACAAAAGTAAAAAATAAAAAAAGATACCATATATAAAAAAAGTTCATGTAATGAAAAAAAAAAACTTATTTGAGAATATAATTTTGACTCAAATTTAGTGAGGTCGTATCTGTTCACACGAGGTTTCTAGAGAAACGTGTATCGTGGAGTTGAACTTGAGTTGGTGTTGATGTGGGAGTTAATTAGATGTGATGTGGTTCGATCTCTAATACTTGATCCTCTGATTCTCTCTCAGTTGTGTGAATATGCTTGACTTAGAGAAGGAAAACACCGAATGTTCTTGAAGTAGAAGCTTTGGAAGAGTATTTGTGTCTTCAAAAGTCTTCTACCTTATAGGAGTGCAGCTTCAGGAGTTTTGGGAGTCCCCTGCTTGTTGGTGAATTCTCTCTGGGTCTTCTGAGTGTAGAAAATGTTGCCCTTATAAATGAAGAGAACTTCTCTATTTATAGAGTTCTCAGGTGGGCTTCGTGGGCTTGGTTGGTCTATGGGCCTGACCCTTGGGCCCAATTAGTTGGTTTTGGGCCTGATCTGGAATTTGGGTCCAATTCAACTTTTTTTGTAGTTTGGACTTTAAGCCCAAATAGTAATATCAAATTGGACCAATTTAATCTCATCTGATTCATCCGCGTGACATCATCGAAACTTGTCTTCAATTCAATTCGGGACATGTATCAACTTCTAATTGGACCTAAAGTCAATGATTTAGAAATTTGTCATTAATTTAGCAAAGACATGGTGACTTGTGATTGGTTCAAAATTTCTCATTCAACAAAGGCCCCCTTTTCGAGATTTATACACGTATATGAGTGGATGAATCTCGAAAAAAATGTAATTTGAGATCAAAGTATGATTTTTCACTCTTTTAATTTGGTGCATCATTATGATAAAAATATGAGAATTTAGCTCAAAATTTTGATTTGAAATCTTGTTCGTTTGACACACTTTAGCTAAGTAAACTATTTGAACTAAAGTAGGATTTATGTTCCACTTTAATTGCAAATTTAATTTAACTTAATTCGAATTCAGAATAGAATTTGGGGTGAAATTGAATCTTGATCAATTTTGGTTTGAGATAAAAATTTGGGATATGCTCAATTTTACTTGGAAATGAGTATAGAAACTAAGGTTGATTTAAATTTGAGATAAAATTTGGAATATAGCCAAATTTTGACTCGGCATTTTATTCATAACTCAATATCAAGGTTAACCATTCGAATATTGATAAAATTTGGGGTATGGCCAAATTTTAATTTGAGACGGATTTGACATTTATCTCACCCGATTTGGCTGGCTTGAATTTAGAATAAAAATTTGGATTAGAAGCTTTACATTGAGATTTGGAATAATAGTTGATTTTAATTCCAATTTGAATGGAATATGAATTTGAACTTAAATGGAAGAGATTTTGGAGAGGAAACAAAACCGCACCACGACTTTGAAGATGGAGTGAAGTCGCGTCATCAGTTTGGAGATGAAACGAAGTCACGCCACGATTTGGGGATGAAGCGAAGCCGTGTCATTAGTTTGGAGATGAAGCGAAGCCGCGTCATTAGTTTGGAGATGAAACGAAGCCACGCCAAGACTTTGAAGATGAAGTGAAGCCGCATCATTAGTTTGAAGATGAAACGAAGCTGCGTCATGATTTTGTAGACCGAGTCATTGAAGATGGAGCCGAGTCATGCACATCAACCTTTAACTTGAAGATGGAAGTGGGGCCATGCATGCCAATCTTGAACTTAAAGATGGAGAGACATCAACGAAGCCTTTGAACTTAAAGATGGAAAAGCATCGATGAAACCTTTGAACTTAAATATGGAGGAGCATCGATGAGACCTTCGTACTTGAGTTTGACAAAGCATCGACAAATTTTTCGCATTTGAGTTTGATGAAGCATCGATGAAGCCTCTAAACTTGAAGATGGAGGAGCATCGATGAAGCCTCTGAACTTGAAGATTAAGGAGCATCGACGAAGCCTCTGAACTTGAAGATGGAGGAGCATCTAAGTGTTAGGTTGTATATCCTAAAACTCGTAGTTTTTGTAAATAAGTGAATTTTAGTACATATGAAGTTATTCAAGTGAATTAATTGTTTATTCTAAATCCAATTAAACTACGAACCCTTGGCTATTATTATGAGTACTTGGACTTTATGTGGAGACATAAATAGGATCAAAGTTCGAGTAAGTAGCCTAAATAGTCTATAGTACATGGATCAGGTTTGGTACCTCTTCCTGGAGACACTATTGAATACGACCCGCTTCATGATTGTTACAAATGTTGTAAGGTGTCATAAATGAAGTGATCCTGATTTGTTCATGTAGAGACATGTGAGCAGGGGTATTCTACATAATAAGATTGTGTAAGACTGACCCTGAAATAATCACTATTACGTATTAATACCGTTTACGATTAACACTGATTAATTTCACTTAACGATGACCTAGATAACTTGATCTGAATCTTGAGCTATCTATGAACTCCTATTTATTCAGAATTATCCCTTAATCTGCATAGGTGAGAGTAAGCTGAATAGCACTGCTCAATATTCCTCCCATTTCAGGGATAAGACCGGGTAGATAGCTGGGGACATAGAATTTACAAGACGGAATTCACTCCTACCCAACTTAGGGATAGTAGAAAGGTTGTTCTCTTAAGTGTTGTTCCCGGGTCTTGAACAAGGGACCCCATCCTCTCACTGGCCCGAGAAGGAATGGATTAGTGATTAGATCCTAAATCAATTGTTCATTAGAGAGACAGTGGTACTTAAGAAGAAAAGATGTAACTCAGAGGTAAATCGGTAATTGACCTAGTTGAAGTTATGAACGACTTGTGAAGGATTGACTTATCGATGAAGGTTATATCAAATGAACACAAATATATCTACAGTGAGGAGAATGCAGCTACGGGCTTTAGTGGAGTGTCCCGTTAGTTAACGAATGTTGGTTAACTAGGTTAAAGAGTTTGGCCAGTTAATCTCGGATCGTTGGAGCTCATGATCTGTAGGTCCATTAGGTCCCTCTACTAGCTCATAAATGGACTAAAATCTTAGATAGTGTGGTGAATGAGTTTGAACCGTTCAAATCTTGGCTTAAGGAATGAAAGTAAGATATATACGATATATCGACGTTTAATTACGAATTTAACGGACAAATAGAGTTAATTATAATATTTAAATATGATTTAAATATTAATTATATGAATAGGGATTCATATCGTTTTTTTAGAAAAATCGGGACAAGTGGGAAAAAATAATATTATTTTATATTAAATTAATTAAATATTAAATTATTTGTATTTATTTAATTATTTAATTAATTATTTTTAAAAAAAAATTAAAAATCAATTTTAATTCAATTTTTGGAAATTCATTGAAAAATTTATTTTAAAATTGATTTTTGAAGATTGGATTTTCCCTCTAATTTTTTCCACTAACTAAGCTAGAAGCTTGGTTGTTTTCTTCACAATTAACCAACAAATTAACCATTTTGTGTTGTCAAATTTTGATGCAATTGGATTGCATGTTATTCTTTAATAAATAGAGATGATTTTGGCATAAAAATGGTTAAGAATTTTGTGAAATAAAAGGTTAATTTTGCAAAATTCAATCCATTGTTCATCTTCTTCCCAACCTTCATTCCTTCTCAAATTCCCAATCTAAGCCTAGAGAATAGTATAGAAGACTATTGTGGTGGTCTACAACCAAGTGGTGCTGAAATTCATCAAGAATTGAAGGAGAATTTGGAGCTTCAAGGGTAAGTGTTCTTGAAACTTTGTTTTTTCTTTTTTAATTGCATGTTTAATCCTCTAAATTGAGCATCTTAGAGTGAAAATTGCTCAAATCAACTTCGCTGCATGCTCATTTATCCTGCACTAAGTTTGATTTTAAAGAGGAAGCGAAGCGCATTCCAAGTGTATGCCTTTTATTTTCTGTGCTGGCTCCTTACGAGGGATGAACATCTTCAACCCATTGTGTTGCCCCCAATAGGGATGAACATCTTCAATCTGAAGTGTCATTCTTTGACGGGGATGATCAACATCAATCTTGTAGTATTATACTTAGGTGGTTGTGATACCTCTTCTGATGGACTAAACTTAAATTTCTTTAAGTTTCCTTCGTACCTTTAAAGAAAAGGATCGAATCATGACGTAGTTCAAGTTTTTTTTTTTTAACTGGACTGAACTTAAAGTTTCTTTCAAGCTGCCTACATACCCTTCTTAATGATAGGGATCAAGTCATAATGTAGTTCGAAGAGAATTTTTTTTTCTTTTTATGTGCGATTGAACTTAAATTTCTTTAAGTTGCCTACGTACCCTTTATAATGAAAGGGATCAAGTTGTAACGTAGTTCATACAATTTTTTTTTGGGCCGTTCACATTTTAAGCTCATGCGGGCTAGGAGCATCATGTAGTTTAGGCTCTTGCAATGAGGAGCTTCTTCATTTAAACTTCAGAAGCTCTTATTTCATCATGGTTTTGATTATCCTCTTCATTTGTAGGATTCGTCAATATGATGGGTTTTGGCTTCACTATCAAGGAACCTTCTATACTTATGTCCACAGAAAATTTCCTCTTCGTGCGTGAAGGGGACACGACTGTGAATCTTTTTGTCGTTGTTTTCTTCATGGAATGACGTTGGCTTCAAGATTTTCATCCTTCCTTTACGTTGATCGCTAGTTGTCTTGAGACGATCAAAAGTAGATGCTGAAGGTTGATCTTTCTTTGATGTGGATATACTTAGCCTTTTGAAGGCTGAAGTTCGAGCAAAAGTAGTCGTTGGACATTGGTCTTCTTCTCCTACCATGGCCATACTCAATCTTTGAAAGACTGAAGATCGAGCACTTGAATGCTTAATACGATCGAAGACAAAAGTTCTTTACTTCATTTCTTTTGAGTCTTTGACTTCTTCGGCAGTCACATGATTGTTGTTGACTTCCATTATGCCGACAGTGTGACATGTAATAACTTCTGATACTTTTTCTGGATGATTATTGAGAAAGCTTCTTGGAAGAAATTCTGCCGAAGTTTCCGGCCGTCGGAATTGAGGGAAGTCTTTGTCTTCTTTCTTAGCAGGCTTAGGCTTCTGTGTCATCTTTTTGCCTTTCTTTTAATGAGTATTGTTTCTTCTTCTATAGCTTTGATAGGAACGCGACTCTTTTTGGGTGGAGTTTGGTTGTCTTTTCTTTCGATGAGACATTACTATCCACCCTTCGTTGTCATCTTCAAAAAGTTCATCTTTCTTTTCAGAATTTGCTGTTTGAATCTCTTATTGGAACCGAACAACTATAGGCTCGAATTCTCCAAACTAGATCGGACTTTATCTTTGAGCATGGGACACAGACAGTATTGGAACATTTGAAGTCACCACTACTATAGCATGATTTGTCTGAGCTACTTCATCCAAATCTAACTCAATCTTCTTTTCACGAACCAACTTCATAATTTGTTCCTTCAGCACGAAGCACCTTTCAACTGGGTGACTAATGACCCGATGATACTTGCAGTAGTTAGGATCATCTATTTTTCCTTCTTGTTCTGGCCACTTTCATTCCGGTAGCTGAATAAGTTGCTTCTCTAGTAGTTGCTCCAACATATCTGCCACATCAGAGTCAGGGAATGGATAAACCTTCTCTTGTCGTTCTTTAAGAGTTGGATGACGCTTCTCGCCCTCATTGTGCCTTCTTTCAAAAAAATTTTGTTTTCCTTTGGAGGAAAATTTCAGCAGGGTTACATGAACGACCATAGATTCTTTTGTGGCACTACCCATGATCTTTTCAGTGCCCTTGGCATCATTTTTGTATTTTCTCCCTTCAGAGACTAGGAAATCTTTAGTTCCCCTATTGGCAATGCTCAGCTCCATATCATGAGCGCGTGTTGCCAGCTCCTCAAACGTACGAGGTTTTATCCCTTGTATGATGTAGAGAAGCTCTCAATGCATGCCTTGAGTGCACATCTCCACTGCAGATAATTCAGTAAGTCTATCTTTGCAATCCAGACTTAAAGCTCTCCATCAGTTGATGTAATCGATGACTGTCTTTCCCTTCCACTATTTGGTGTTTGTCAGCTCCATCATGCTAACAGTACGCCTTGTACTATAGAAGTGGTTCAGGAACCCCCTTTCTAGTTGTTCCCAACCGTCAATCACTTTTGGCTCCAAATCAGTATACCAATCGAAAGCATTTCCTTTCAAGCTACGGACGAACTGCTTGACTAGCTGGTCTCCTCTGGTTCCTGCATTTTCACAGGTTTTAATGAAGTGTGCAATATGTTGTTTTGGATTGCCCTTTCCATCGAACTGCTAGAAATTTAGAGGTTGATACCCAGTTGACATTCTCAGGTTGTCGATTCTCTTGGTGTATGGCTTGGAGTACATAAAGAAGGTTTGTAACGGTCCTTCGTACTGAGCTCTTATGGAGTTTGTGATCATATCCTAGAGCTATTGAACTGATAGGGAGGCAACAGAGGTGGATTGTGGTGGCTGACTTTCCTGCAAGATAGTCTTTCCTTTGTCATTGGCTTTTGTAGCTGAAGATTGACTTGATTCAGCAGTATCTCGAGCCTGTATCTGATCTCTCAAAGCAGCGATTTCATGATCTCGCTCCTTTACAACCTTCATTAGGAGATTTATCTTTACCTCCATCTCTGCCATGGTTGACTCAGTCGTTACGTCAGTCATCATGACAGACACTACATCAAAATGTGATTCTTTATTTGATAGATCAATAATAGAAGCATAGTTTTCAAACAAAGGATTTTCTCTGATGACGATCCCACCTTTAGGAAATTCCATCAGCTGGCCCCATATTTCCTTCGTGATGACAGAGCTTATGTAAGTGTTGCTTGCGACGGTAGCTTTAGATGCAACTTTCTTTGGTGCCATCTGTAGATTTCTTGACTCGGATGACGAGAGGGAGATGAGAGGTAGAGATGTCCCATTGGGCGTGCCAATTTGTTCGCACGAGATTTCAAAAGAAATTTATTTCGTGGAACTTGAACTTTGTATTTATATTAATTTTGTGGAAATTGAGTACAATCTCTAATACACAGTATTTTGATGCTTTCAAAATAAACTATAAACTTTAAGCTAGTTGACCTTTTTGAACGATTGGCCTTTGGGCTTATTGATCTTCTTGGGTGATCGGCCTTTGGGCTTGTTGATCTTCTTGGGTGATTGGTCTTTGGGCTTGTTGATCTTTTTGGGTGATCGACTTTTGGGCTTGTTGATCTTCTTGGGTGATCGGCTTTTGGACTTGTCGATCTTCTTGGATGATCGACCTTTGGGCTTGTTGATCTTCTTGGATGATCGACCTTTGGACTTGTTGATTTTTTTGAAGGATCGGTCTTTGGACTTGTTAATTTTCTTGGATGATCGGCCTTTGGGCTTGTTGATCTTTTTGGATGATCGGCCTTAGGGCTTGTTGATCTTCTTGGAGGATTAGTGTTCGCACGAGAATTAGTGTTTATCAAATTTGATCCTAAAATTATATAAGCATTGCAATTTTAACCTTAAACTTTAAACAATATTGAATTCTAGACTTTCAATTTTATGTTTCAGTCTCATTCAAATTTTTCTATTAAATTTTCACATTATTTTACCTTAAACTTTTTCTATTGTGTATGGAAAAGAGATGAGAATTGGGGACAATTCATTATCTTTTCATACATTTTTAATAATCTAATAAGAAAACTACTTAATAATCTAATAAGAATTCTCACGAAAAACATATCCTAAGGTTGTGTTGTTTTGTTAAAAAAAAATCTCATAAAGAGTATTTTCTATTTTTTAATAAAAAAGTCATATTTCCCAACAATATTAACTTTGAATTTTGAAAGTATTTTTTAAATGGCTTTAACATATTCTTAAAAAGAAAAAAATAGAATTGATGTGTAATTCGATTGTAAATGAAAATAATAATAAAAAAAATTATATATTTTGCTGCATTTCATATAAAAAGTGAAAATCATTTTTGTAAATAAAAAGGTGATAATCGTTATTCTAAAATTAAAGGAAATAAAAGTAAAAAAAATTAAATTCTAGAGTTCGAACCCATGTGTCAACTAAATTTTAGTTACCTTAGCCTTCGTAGAAAATTTTAAAAACATAGATAGACGATTGAAATAAAAATGGTTTTTCTAAAAAAAAAAAACATTTTTTTCCAGTCAATTTAATAGACCCTTAATAGTTTTAAAAATATTTTAAAAATAAGAAAATATGTTAGATTGACTAGAGAAAAAAATATTTAAAAAAGAATTTATTTTTATTAAAAATTTTTTTTCATAAAAAATTTATTTAAAATATTTCAAAGATTATAAAAGATGGTCAAATAGTATAATTTTTTTTACAAAATAACTTATTTTTAAAATTAAATAAAAAAACTAAAGGTTAATTTACAAGCTATGAAACACATATACTTTATGTGAGGCACATAATTTGTATCAGACACGTATCAGATACCGATACTTCTAATACTTCTTATATCTGACGAATGATTTGATGTATCTATTTTTACGCTGATTTTTTTTAAAGAAAAAAAGAAAAATAACTCATATCATTTTTTTTAAGACAACCTATTTTTTTAAGCAAGAGAAAATGTATGAAGTATTCTCGTTTTTTAAAAATATCGTTTTTTAGCTTCAATTATTAGTATCTTCATTTTTTAGAAATACCGTTTTTTAGAAATATATATTAAAATAATATATAAAAAATGACGTTCGTATCTTAATTTTTTAAAAATTGATAAATTATTAAATTCAATCGTATTTGTATCATGTAACCGTATCGTGAATATGTTTTATAGTTTGCAAATCAGTCCACTTCCACCGCTTTTCCTTTTTGCAGAAAAAGGAGAAAGCTGTGTGCGGCAATTGCGCAGAATGGCTTGTAAACAAGCGGTGCCCAAGTTTTTGGTTGTCTGAGGCTCTCTCTTTTTTCAAATCTTCTCCTTATTTCTATTTCTTCTTCTTCTCTCTCTCATGGCTTCCACATTTTGGATGAGAAATGATCAGAAATCATCAGAAAAACGCTTCTTCTACCAAGAAATTACTCTTTCTTATCACTTGTGCCGGTCTTCTTGGAGCCGCTCTCATTGCAGATCTGCTTTGGACATCGTCTTCCTCTTTGTCTTCTTCCTATTCTTCCATTGCATCAACTTGGGCCATCGGCAGAACTAAGCTTTTTGTTATACCGGATCCATCCACTGCCAATGCTACCCAGGTTACTTGGGCGCCATTTCGTTGTTTTTGAATTCTTTTGGGATTTTTTTTTGTTGTTGGATTCTACTCATCTTACGAACTCATATTTGTAGGTAGATGAGAAGGAGATTGATTCTAGGAAATTCTTAACCGGAACTTATTTTGATCTACCTGCACCTGATTTAGAATGGGAGGAAGTACCTTCAGCACCTGTTCCTCGTCTTGATGGGGCATCGATTCAGATTAAGAATATCTTTTACGTGTTTGCAGGATATGGAAACATCAGTTATGTAAGAATCTTTTTTTTAGTCTCTGTAATGCATCTTTGATTGTGTATGTATATGTTTCAGTATTCTTAGTGCTTTGGATTCAGTTATGCATCATATTACACATAGGCATGAGGAAGGAATATTCTGCATACTTGGGCTTTTCATCTAGGAATAGAGGATTTTTACTGTCCAACATATTTCAGGTTCTTTTGAAATTCTTAAAAAGAAGACAAAACATCTTGTCTCTTCTTCTGCCTGAATCATGATTTCGGTGTTGAAAGTGTCGTCATATTTGCTCTACCCTCAAATTTGTTAATATGGAAGTACTACATTACTGATGTTACATTCTCTTTGGTAGGTGCATTCTCATGTGGACATGTTCAATTTCTCTGATAATACATGGATTGGGAAGTTTGACATGCCAAAAGAGATGGCACATTCACACTTAGGAGTGGCAAGTGATGGTAGATACATTTATGTGGTATCAGGACAATATGGACCCCAATGCAGAGGGCCTACCGCCCGGACATTTGTGCTTGACACTAAGACGAAGAAATGGAACGTCATGCCTCCACTACCTGCTCCTAGGTATGCAACTCTTCTAGGAAGTATGTAAATCATCTTGTAGGTTTCTGACACCTTATTTTGTTTGATCAGCTTAATTGTTTGGTGGTTTCTGTTGGTTGGTTTCTTGCTTTGTGATTGTATCTTTTTATCATTATATGTAATCTAATTTGATTATCCTAATTAAAAGCCCGACCTTATGAAATTTGGGTCATGAACTGTTAGTTAGTGCAAATAAATTGATTATAAAGACTTGGTTTGCAGGTTTATGTTTTCTATAAGTTATATTATACTTCATATGTAAAAGATGGGTTTCACAAGTTTAGATTTAGGTGATCTAAGTTTATGTTGTTCATGAGATTGGCATATCTGTATCCTAGAATAATGAAACTCAAACTCACATATCAATTCTAAGTTTGGCTTCTCAACTCCGAGTTATAGAAAGCTAACTTTGAGCCAAACATGCCCCTGAATGTTGTGATAAGCTTATATTTTGTAAACTTAAATGTAGGAAGAAAAGGTTAAGTGCAAACTATTAGATAAGTCAGCAGAAGAGTTGATTAATTTTTTAGGAGGTTGGGGCATCTAATATATTATCTATTTTGGCTTAGACCTTCTGCTTGTTTACTGTGTAGTTGAAAGAGTAGAAATTGCAGAATTAATTGAAAACTACTTGAGATTAGATCCTGAAATGAAAGAGTTTATGTACTGGCGGCTGCCATGACAATTGATTCTTGATCTCAGATCTTTATCTGAACAGATGAAAATATTTTTGTAATGTGAACTTTAAGATAGAAAAAAAAAAATTTCATATCAAGTTAAAAGGCTTTTTTAACACATCAGTTTGCAGATATGCTCCAGCAACGCAATTATGGAGAGGAAGACTTCATGTGATGGGTGGTAGTAAGGAGAATCGCCACACACCTGGATTGGAGCACTGGAGCATTGCTGTAAAAGATGGAAAAGTATTGGAGAAGAAGTGGCGGAGTGAAGTACCCATACCCCGTGGAGGACCACACAGGTATTCGGACACCATTTGTTTATTTTAATCGAAATTTCACAACTAGTAATTCGGAGTTGCAATCCATAATGATGAAAAGATGTTTTAGGCAATCCAAATATCTGAAAACCGTTTCTCTAACATATTCAATATTTCCAACTTGACATTCTTCAGGGCCTGTGTTGTGGTCAACGATCGGCTTTTTGTTATTGGTGGTCAAGAAGGTGACTTCATGGCTAAACCTGGTTCACCTATTTTTAAGTGCTCCCGTAGGCATGAGGTATATTTCGATGTTAGCTCAAGAGTTTGTTGTGAGTTTTATTTGGATAGCTGATAAGCTGAATTATCATGTTAAATGCATGTGTAGGTCATATTTAACACCTAATATGTGTAGGTCATATTTTACAACGGGCAGCTAGCATTAATAGGTTATGTTGATCATATATTATATATAATTTAAAAGGAAACATAACTTTAGACTAATCCTTAAAATACAAGGAAACAAAATTTTTGAAGAAAACATAAAACATAAAAAACACAAGCTAACCCATCCTAATAACAAGGATTAAACAGAAAAGATAAACGTCCCCAATTCTAACATACATCTTGGATAGAAATATTCACAAAAAGCTTAGAAAGAGAACACTAAAAAGAGACATTTACCACGACTGAAGAGATTTATCATGGAAAAGGAAGACCCTTTGATTCCTCTCGAACCATCATTTGTTGAATTTACTGTTTCATGTTTTCAGGTTGTTTATGGTGATGTTTACATGCTGGATGATGAAATGAAATGGAAAACATTTACTCCCATGCCAAAACCCGATTCTCATATTGAGTTTGCTTGGGTTATTGTCAATAATTCCATTATCATCACCGGCGGTACAACAGAAAAGCATCCAATTACCAAGCGAATGATCTTGGTTGGGGAGGTCTTCCGATTTGATTTGGATTCATTTGTAAGAACTTGTCTATCATTGAACAAAACCCTCTTTAAACAATTTTGTTTGTGTTGATCTTTGTGTTTTTGGTTCCCTAACAAATGCAGACTTGGTCAGTGATTGGAAAGCTCCCTTACCGTATAAAAACAACGCTAGCTGGTTTTTGGGATGGATACTTGTACTTCACCTCAGGGCAGCGGGACCGTGGACCTGATAATCCACAGCCGAGAGCAGTCGTAGGAGATATGTGGAGAACCAAGCTAAAAATTTAAGCATGGTTTAATTTTTCTTACTGATGTGTTGTAGGGTTAGCATTTTTTTTGGTGTTGGTAAAAGTTGGTTACATGATTTCACATTTAGGAGGCGTTTGACCCAAGTTGGGTTAGATGGGTAAAAAAATCCACCCATTGTTTGATTCACCAATTATTAAAGAGGTTTATTACTTCGTTATTTGCGTTAACTCATATTTTTCACTTCGTTATTCGCATTAACTCTCTCAATTACTTTCATCTTATAATAATTATCAACTTAACTCAACTCTGCTGCCAAACGTTTTCTTAGTATTTGATTGATGTGATAACATTATAGGACTTTGAAATGCAAAGTGAATGTAAACCAAATGTTGGAAGCATATGGGATAAGCCATATTCTTCATACCTTAAAGCTATATTTCTTTAAGAGGAATAATTTGTCCGTTTATTTGAGTTAATTAGGGCATATCAGCATCAATTAATTTGTTCACAATTTTAATTCCAAATAAGTCTCCTAAATAGATCCTATCAATTTAATTTTAGGTCACATTTATCAATTTGTAATGATAGTGAGATTCTATTGATAGATCAATTATAATAGACAATAATTATAAAATTAATTGGATTACTTTTGATCCTACTTACTTAAAATTATGAATTAATCATATTTATTGCTATCGTTACCATTATTTACCGTTATCGTTTAACGATATCTGTGTAATTTTCAAATGCAATTGGATTGAGTATCATTCGTTTGTTAATCCGTTTACATTTTGGAAGTGGGTTCTAGATGTTAGTATACGTATGGAATACAAGTAAATAACACCAAATATAATCAAATAGAATTCAGTTTTTAGATTACAATTGATTTATTACGTTTCTCCCATGATAAATAGATTTGCCAATTCCATCCATCTCAATGAAAAGGACAAGAAAACACAACTTATTTAGTGAACATATAACATAAATTAAGACGTAAAAGTAACTCCAATTTTCAAAACCAATGAAATTTGGCCTTCTATTGATATCATCCTTTTGTGAAATTACCACTTTAACTCATCCTTCTCTCTTTTTGTAGCTTTTTTTTTTTTTTGGTTTTTTTTTTATCGTTTTTCTATGTTTCTTCTCTCTCTCTCTCTCTCTCTCTCTCTCTCTTTTTTTTTTTTTTTTTTTTTTTCCGTTTCTTCTTCCAACTTTTCTTTTCTTTTTTTTTTTTTACGTTTTTTCTTCTAGGCTTTTATACCCATCACCAACCCCACTTTGCTAGATTTTCATAGCCGTCCTCTTTTCCAACGATTTCTTTTGGCTATGTTGTTGCCTTCTTCTTCTTCTCAAATCAAAGATGTAAGTTGGAGCGTGAATTCATGAAAGGAAAAAGTGAGAGCGAGACCAAGGAGTGAGAGGAAGAAGCGAGAGCGAGAATTTGAATGAAGGAAAAAAAAACTCTAAGGAAAAAACTACAAAATTGACGAGGAAGAAGCGAGAGGAAGAATTCAAACGAATGGAAAAATTAAGGAAAAAATGCAATTGTCTAATAAGGAACAAGATGAAGAAGCGAAAGGAAGGGGACAAGATGGTTTTTCACACGCGACTGATGTAAGCAGAAGACCATTTTTCGAACAAATTTGAATCTCGGGCCAAATTTCATTTGGATCTCTAAAAAAGGGATCTTTCGTAAAAAAAAAAAAATCCATTTGAACTCATAGGTGTTTTCCGACAAAAACACCATATGAACTCTAGAACATATGACCCTCGTAAAAACGTGAGTTTCAAAATCTTAAGGGGGCATTTGAAGCGCATGTTTGGAATTTTAAATGAGAGAATATTAAGCCTGGAGGATTAGGTTGGGAGTAACCTAGGTTTAAGAAAACTGTCTTTGGAGTGCAGGTTTTTGAAGTCTGAGTTTGAGAGGTCTGCAGGAGTGCAGACTTAAGTAGCCTGGGAATGCAAATATTATATATCTTTAGTTTGTGAAATATTTTCTTGTATTTAATCAACGGTTAGATTTTAGATTAGTTTAAATTTGTCATTTTAATTATTTTAATATAGTTAAGTTTAAAAGAAACAAAAAATTTTAAAAGAATATATTTTTTTAAAAAAAGTTTGAAATAGAGATTTTGACAAAAATTATAATTTTATTTAATCTATTGTTTTAATAATTTGATATTTTAATTTTACTAGATTTTGAAATAAATTTCATAGATTTTTGTCATTTTAACTAATTTGAAAATTATCACTTTTTAAACCATAATACGCTAACTTAAAATTGAAATAACATAGTATTTTAATATTAAATCCAATTATTGAAAAACTATAGATATATATATATTTTTTTTATCAAATTACATTTGAGAAATAAAAAAAAATCATAAATTTTGAGTTTTAGTTTTTGTTTGGTTGCTAAGTTGTTTTAAACATTTTAACCCTTTACGTTTAGAAAATGATTTTAAGTTTTCGAGCTAGTTAAATTGATCAACAAAAAAAAAAAAAAATAAATGAAAATGTTATTAAATTAAATTAGAACTTTCTACACACATAGTCTAAATAAATATACCTATACAATTATAGTCTAATAGCGTGTTTAGAATAACTTAGAAAAGAATATCTTCTAAAAATTCATTTTTATTGAAATACTTTTGATAAAAACTCATTAAAATAGAAAACACACATGTATTGCAATTCTTTCTTAAAAGTGTTTTTATATACAAATTTGTCTAGTTTTTTTTATACACTAAGAGTGTTTTTATAAATATTTTGCCTGGCTGGTGGCGGTCGCCGGAGGTGGTAGTTGGAGGTTGGCCAACGGAGTTAGTGGCCAAAATTTCGACAGTGTGGTGGTGGCGGCGGCAACGGTGGTGGTGGTGGTGGGAGGGGAGGGGTGGGTTGCCCAAGGTTGGCCGATGACGTTCGTCGGAGGTGGCTACTGGCTTTCTACACTTCGTGCAGATTGAGTATTCGAGACTTGGTTGTGAAGTCATCGGATGATTTGAGGATCACTGGATTTACCTTGTTATTTGGACGAATGGTTGGAAGGCATTGGATGTCGTTGGATTGGTGATTCACTATGGAAAATTCATGACCAACTTGACAGGGTAATCACCATCAAGCCTTCGAGACTAGCTTTAATATTTAATACTTTATTTGGTTTATGATAGTGTTTGAACATTACTCTTTGTAATCATCATTCATCAAATTTCATATGGTGGAGAAAAACTTGATTTTCTTTGTTGTTAAACTGGTGGGAATTTTGTTTTCTTTGTTGTTGACATAAAATTTTGAATATATATTATTTGTTTATATGGTTGACAAGATTGGAAATGTCGTCTATCTGGTTGATGAATATTGTTTGTCTTATATATATCAATGTGATTGTTGGACCTCAAAACAGAAGCAATTATATAGGTAATTTCTAATAGTATAGTTTTTTTTTTTAAAAAAGAAAACACATACAAACTTGACAAGCAAAACGTACCAAGTATCCATTAGGTTGTCAGTTTTTGGATGTAAGAAGAAATTACATTTGACAAGTAAGAACCGTCAAGTTATGAAAACCTTAATCCATAATAAATGTCATGAATTTAGATACTTGACACTTAAAATAAGTCAACAAATCTCATATATTGAACAGTTATGACATATCAAGTAAATTACAGCTTGATACTTTCAACCAGTCAAAAAATTCTCTTATTCTTAGGACTGGATTACTTGACGTTTTTAAAAACGTTAAGTAACACTGATACAGAAAAGAAAAACATTAAGTAATACAGTTTTTGTAGTAGTGCCATAGGGTCTTCCCTGCTATTCTCTTGGCAAGGATCGATTTGTAGGAACCGACGAGATAAAAGGGTGATAGAATACACAAAGCATGCAACGGAAGCAAACATAATCAATAAGCACTCTAATTACATTTAATTTGAGTTCTAAAGCATGCTATTTCAGAGAATACACAAGAGGGTTTCAAGATGAACATACCTTTGATGATTTCTCCCAAATCCAAGTTGCTCTTCACGTGTTTTCAACTTCAAATTGACAGTGAACTCTACTATTTTCAGTCTTGAATTTGAGAGGTGGAACTCGAATTTGAGTGAATTTAACGAAGGGAATTTCTGGGTTTGAGAGAAAGAAGAAGATGAGCTGAAAAATCATGAACTGAAAAACTGATTTTTCAGCTCAAAACTCTATCTACTTCTACAAAATTCAGTGCTTTTATTCACATGAATACATGTAAGCATTTGATCTTCAGCTCAAAAGTCAGTAGTTACTTGAAGATTTAATGGGATTTGTGTGTGTTTGTATGAAGAACACCTCCTACTTGGAGGAAAAATGAGAAAAACCCACTTAATCTCTTTTTCTAATTTTTCATCTAAAAAATCAATTAATTCAAAAATTAAATAATTAAAATTTATTTAATAATTCATAATTAATCAAATATCAAAATCCAATTTCTTAAATTGAATTTAAGATTGGAAATTAATTTGAATTTTAATTAATTAATTAATTTAATATCAAATATCAAATTAATCATAGAAATTTTAAACATGAATCCTATTCATGTAATAAATATTTAAATCAATATTAAATATTATAAACTCTCCAATTTTGTTTAATTTCAATAAATTAAACGTTATATAATTATATCAAATATAATTTGTACAAACCCTAATTTGAATTTGAACTTATCCAAACTCAAACCCTAATATCAATTTGAACATTTCAAATTGATATCATTCCAAATTCACTCAATTTAATAATTCAAGGTGTTCATGTTTTACGAGCTAATAGAGGGACCTTATGGACTTATAGAACATGAGCTCCAACGATTAAGATTAATTGGCTAAAACTCTTTAGACCAAATTAATCAGTATTCATTAACTATCAAGTCACACCACTATAGCTCGATAGTTGTACTCTCCTCACTGTAGATATATTTGTCCACATGATTTAACCGTAACTAGTAAGTCGACCCTTCACAGGTTGTTCGTAATAACGGTTGGATCAATATGCTATTTTACTCCCGATATTACGTCTTGTTCTTTAAGTTCCTACTGATCCTCTAATGAACAATTGGTTTATGATCTAATCACTAAACCGAATCCCTTTCAAGCCAGTGAGAGGGTGGGGCCCATTGTTCAAAACTTGGATTCAGTACTTAAGTGAACAACCTTTCTCCTATCCCTTAATCAGGTAGGCGTGAATTCCGTCTTGCACCCTATGTCCTCAGCTATCTACTCGGTCTTACCCCTGAAATGGAAGGCTTATTGAACCAATGCTATTGAGCCAACCCTCACCCATGTAAATCTAAGGATAACCCTGAATAAACAAGAATTCATAGTTAGCTTAGGAGTAAGATTGAGTTACCTAGGTCATCTAAGCGAAATAGTCAGTCTTAAACAGTAAACAACGTTATAAAGTAAGAGTGACTTATTTCATGGTCCGATCTTATGCAAATTCATTGCATAGGACGCCCCCACTCCTCATGTCAATACATGAAAAAATTAAAGGAAATCATACATGAGGATTTCCATGAGTAGCGGAAGGATTGTTCCAAATTCCATTCGAAATTGAACATAATCAATTACAGTACAAGAATGGAAACTAACAGGTCATGCAACAACTAGAAATTACAACATGCTAACAAGATAAATAAGGGATAGTATGCTTACCTTTGAAGACTCATTCTTCAAACTCCCTCGATCAATCTACAAATGTCCACAACAACATAGCCCTCAAACGCAACAACCAGTGCAACACGAACACAACGATCATGAACCCAACAAACGACCTCCAGAACCTCGAAAACAATCAAGTTGAGTGAGGACACCACCATAATGGTTACCTTGATATTCTCGATGTGAGAATCCAAGAGTTGTAGGCTCTGTATGGACTTGGCTTGAGGAAGAGACTGGAGAACAACAATCGTGTAAATGATTGAGCAAGTGGGAGATGACACAGTCTATCGTATAGACGATGTGCTCAATCGTGTAGAAGATAGCAGCCTATTATATAGACAATGCCACGTGATTGTGCTACGACGAGCAGAATGAACTATCGTATAGTTAAAGTCCACGATCGTTTAGTCTCTCCAATAACTATCGCTTAGTGAAACACTTTCACTTGATAGCTTTTTCCATGAGTCCTTTCCGAATTGAGTAACCTTCAAAATTAGAAAAATATTTTTCCTTTTATCTCAAGGTCACCATAAAACCATCAATAATCTCCTACTCAATTGGTTATTAGAGAAAAAGAGATAATCAAATAATTAATATATTATAAATAAATATGATAACCAACTTTTCATATTATATTTATAACCTATAGTTTTAAAAACTATAGTTCTTTTTCTATTTTATGGTACTTAATGTAAATCATATTTACATTAATCCTCCTCTTGATGTATCTGATACATCACACCAATTATATCATATATAATTGAATTTCCTCATATTAATTTGAACACTTCAAACTAACTCCAAGAACTGATCATCAACTTGAATCCATTGAGCTACCAAGGGGACCTTATGGACCTGTAGCTTGAAGTCCAACAATATATGAATAATTGACTAAACTCTTTAGTCATGGGATCCACCATCTGTTAACTGCTAGACACTCTACTAAAGAATGAAAATTGCACTCTCTTTACTACAGATATATTTCTGTGTCCATATCAACCAACCAACAGTTCGATAACCCTTCACAGATCGCTCGTATGTACAGTTGGGCCAATTTACCTTGTCCTTGTAGTTACATCTAACTCCTTAAGTACCGCTGATTCCTCTAATGAACATAAGTCATAGTCCTACTATGGCTGAGTCATCTCTTCCAAAGAAAGAATGTGACCACTATGTTCAAAACCCAGAATCAGCCCTTAAGGGAGCAATTTATCTTCTTACACCTACTTCGGGGAAGGAGTGAATTCCATCTTGGGTAATTGAGTTCCTAGCTCCCCAATCAAACAAATACCCAAAAAGGTAGGCTTGTTGAGTTAGCAATCTGGCCACTCTCACCCATACTAATCAAAGGACCGCCCTCAAAGGCAGAAGTTCTCAAAACACTTAGGATTAAGGTCATGTCACCTATGGTCGTTTAGATGAGATGTAAGTCTCAAGTATCAACGACATTATATAAAGAGATGAATCATCTTGTAGTCTGGTCTTATACAAACTCTTTGTATAGAACACCCTCGCTCGCATGTCTCCACATGAATGGTTAGGATCAGACCATCTGTAGTAGTTCACAACACTTGTAAACCTCTCCCAATAATCTCCCACTTGTCCTAATATCTCGAGAAACTAATGTACAATACATGAAAAATAAAAGTACAATATACAATAAACTAGGGCATACTCTATACCCCAGTATTATCTCCCACTTTCCCTAGACAAGATGCTTCATGTCCCATAGACCCAGACTCTCCAGATGACCCTTGAACACTTTAGTCGTGAGAGCTTTTGTAAACAGATCAGCAACGTTGTGCTCCGACGCGATCTTCGTGAATATCACGTCACCGCGATGCATAATCTCCCTGATCAAATGATATTTCCGTTTTATATGTTTGCCTCTACGATAACTCCGAGGTTCCTTTGAATTTTCCACAACCCCACTTTATCATAATAAAGAGTGATAAAAAAATTCATATTTGGAACAACTTCCAAATTCGTAAGGAATTTCCTCAGCCAAATAGTCTCCTTAGCTGCTTCACATGCGGCTACGTATTCAACTTCCATAGTGAAGTTTTGATGCATCCTTGCTTGATGCTACGCCACACTACAACCTCTCCATTCAGAGTGAACACTGACCCTGATGTCGATTTACGAGAATCTCTATCAGTCTGAAAGTCAGAGTCTGTGTATCCTGTAAGGATCAAATCCTTATCTCAATACACGAATGTGTAGTCCCGCGTTCTTCGAAGATACTTGAGGATCGTTTTGACCGCTATCTAGTGATCTAATCTTGGATTGGACCAATAACGACTGGCAATCCCTACTGCATAGCAAATGTCAGGTCTGGTACATAACATTGCATACATTAAGCTTCCAACAGCCGAAGCATAGGGAATTCGTCTCATCTTCTCAACCTCTTGAGGTGTCTTAGGACGCTTGTATTTAGACAATACGATTCCATGCCTGAAGGGTAATAAACCCCTCTTGAAATCCTACATCCTGTACCTGATCAACATTTAATCGATGTACGATGCTTGAGATAAGGCTAACATCTTGTTTTTACGATCCCGAATGATCTGGATCCCTAGAACATATTGCCTCTCCCAAATCTTTCATTTGGGATTGGGTGACTAGCCACTTTTTAATGTCAGTCAGAAAACCTACATCATTCCCAATGAGTAGGATATCATCCACATACAGTACCAGGAAAGCTATCGAGCTGTTGATGATTTTCTTGTAAACACAAGGCTCATCAACATTCTGATCAAAGGAAAACGATTTGACCGCAATCTAATGTTCCACGATCTAGACGCCCGTTTCAGCCCATAAATGGACCTATTAAGCTTGCAAACTCTTTGCTCTTGAGTTGGAACAATGAACCCCTCTGGTTGAGCCATGTAGATGGTCTCCTCAAGATTACCATTAAGAAAGGCAGTCTTGACGTCTATTTTCCATATCTCATAATCATAAAATGTGGCTATGGACAGGAGTATCCTGATAGACTTCAACATGACAACATGTGAGAAAGTTTCCTCATAGTCTACTCCCTCGACCTGGGTATAATATGTCACAAGTCTAGCTTTAAAGGTTTTCACCTTTTCATCTACACCTCGTTTTCGCTTGTAGATCCACTTACACCCTATAGGTTTTACCCCATCAGGCCGATCCACAAGTTCCCATTATTGAAGTACATAGACTCCATTTTCTGGTTCATGGCTTTAATCCACTCATCTTTGTCAACATCCTCCATTGCTTGCTTATAAGACAATGGATCCTCGATCTCATCATCAGAAATGATGTTTTGGGCTTCAGTCAAACCCATGTAGCATTCCGGTGGGTTCATAACCTTCCCACTACGTCGAGGCAGTCTCAAGTCTTGAAATAGTTGACTAGATGAACCGACCTCAACAACTCTTGTTGATCTGTCAGTCTGTTCAACAACTCTTCTTAAATCTTCAGTAGTCTCACTAGAAATCTCATGTAAAACAAGCTTACTTCGTGGTTTATAATCCGTGATGTGGCTTCTTCTAAGAAGACAACATTTGTAGACACAAACACTTTGTTCTCACTCGGATCTTAGAAGTATCCACCCCTCGTTTCCCTGGGGTAGCCTACAAAGAGGCAAACTTTCGTACGCGGTTCTAACTTCTAGGGGTTAGCCACGAGCACGTGGGTTGGAAACCCTCAAATCCTGAGGTGTGTAAACTACTTTTACGGCCTCTCCACAACTCAAAAGGTGTTTAAGAAACACTTTTCGAGGGAACGTTGTTTAGATTGTAACGTGCAGTCTCCACTATAAATCCTCAAAACGAGTCTAGAAGATGAGCATAACTCATCATAGACCGAACCATGTCCAATAAGGTTATGTTTCTCCTTTCTGATACACCATTCTACGGAGGTGTACCTAGGATCGAGAGTTGAAACGTAATTCCATGTTCTATCATATAATTCTGGAATTGGAGGTCCATATACTCTTCACTACGATCAGATCGTAGTGTTTTTATCTTCTTATTTCAAGTTTTCAACTTCAACCTTATACTCCTTGAACTTGTCAAGAGCTTCAGACTTACGTTACATTAGGTAGAGATACCCGTACCTTGAATAATCATTTATGAAAGAGATGAAATATTCATACCTACATCGAGCCCTAACACTCATTGGACTAAAGAGGTCTGAATATATACGCTCCAAGGTTTCTTCAACTCTATAACCTTTTCCAGTAAAAGGTCGTTTGGTCATCTTGCCTTCAAGGCATGATTCACACACCGACAAGGATTTTTCTTCTAAACTCTTTAGAAGTCCACATGTCACCAATTGCTCAATCCTATTGAGGTTGATGTGACCTAACCGTAGATGCCAAAGATAAGCGTTTTCCTTAATAGAAACCTTTGATCTTTTAGCTGTTGTTGCCGTACTAAACATTTTAATATTAAACAAGGCTTTTATGACTAACAACCTTAGTATTAAACAAGGCTTTTATGACTAACGGCCTTAAAAGGAACCTTTGGTCTTTTAACCATGGATCTCTGTTTATTGGATATGAGTAAATGCAAAATAAAATCACTCTTATTTTATTAATAACAATGTGTACAATGTTTACAAACTACGAGACTTTGGGATAATTAGAACACCAATCCCTACACGAATTTCGATCACTTCGTTGTAGTATCTTTACAATGACTCGTAACAGCTATAGAGTAGGCCGCATCCAATAGTGTTACAAAAATAAGGTACCAAACCTTAATCATATACTATAGATTGTTTTGGCTATTTACTCGAACTTGATCCATCTCTATGTCTCTACATAAAGTTCAAGTATTCATATAATAGTAATGGATCTTAGTTTATTAGATTTAGACTATAGATCGTTTTGGCTATTTACTCAAACTTGATCCATCTCTATGTCTCTACATAAAGTTCAAGTATTAATATAATAGCCATGGATATTAGTTTATTGGATTTAGACTTTATGAATGCAATTAATAGATTCAATACCTTTATTGAAGAATTATTGAATAACATATTTATTGATAATAGAATATGTTTAATTTCACAAATTGCAAGTTTTAGAACATAACACCCAACAAATGGAATCTTGTTGTGGAGGAGAGTTTTTCTATAGAGAATTCTTTTTTAGAACATAAAACCCAACAAATGGAATCTTGTTGTGGAGGAGAGTTTTTCTACAGAGGATTCTTTCTCTACTAAAAACCATTGAGAAAGAAGAGAGATATGGGAGAGCATGGGAGGAGATGAGGCTTTCTCCTATAAAAACCAACTCTACAAGAAAAAACTTCCCCTCCCCAACACCACCCACTTCACATTTATTTAATTAAAAATGAAATAAAATTCATAAAATTAATTAATTAATTAATTAATCAAACTAATTAATTGATTTTAAATTAAATATCTCATATTTATTTAAATATACATTTAAATCATATTTAAATGCATATCTCTCTCGTAACCTATAGTTTTAACCTATAACTTTCATATGAATCTAATTCATATTATTTTAATATTTGAATCATATTCAAATATATTAAATCTCCTTTTATTATAATGTTTAATTTTGAACCTTATTCAAAATTAACTTTATATTATAATGTACCTACATACATTATATTAATTGTATCATACACAATTCATGTTATTCTCTTTAATAATTTGAATGATTCAATTTTTTAAAAACTATTAGTCATTGTTTATCCGTTGTGAGCTAACAAAGAGACCTAATGGACTGACAAATTAGAAGCTCCAATGGATTGACATTAACTAATTAAATTCTTTAATTATGTTAATTTAACTAGTTAATGAACATTTATTAATTATGAGTCGCTCCACTAAAGACCTATAGTTGCATTCTTTGCACTTTAAAATATTTCTACTTCCATGGATTTAACCAATTATCAACAAGTCAACCCTTCACACATTGCTTATAACTACAGTTGGGTCAAATTACCGTTTTACACTGTAATTACTTGTTACTTCTTAAGTACCATTGATCCCTTTAATGAACAATCAGTTTAGGGGAATAGTAACAAAAGGGCGCATAATTTTTGTTACATTACTATCAATTTGATATGTTGTTTTTTTCACCAAAAAAGAAGACCTTTCATTATTATTCATTGTTAATAATGATAAGAAACGAAAGTTTTTTTTAATGATTTTCGATCCTTCTTTACCCCATAATGATATTGAATAAAGGGAGTTATTTGTTTTTCCACTGTAGTTTTTACAATAAAGGTTTAAATGTCCATCAAAAGTAAGTAAGTAGATGCGAAACATATAAAATGCTGTTAATCCTGCTGTGGAACAGGCTATTATTGCGAAAATCGGTGAATACAACCAACTATCATTAAGAATTTCATCTTTGAACTCCTCTTGGGCCAGTGAGAGGGTGAGATCTCATTATTCAAGACTCGAAATCAACCTTTAAGGGATCAATTCATCTACTTACTCTAGAGACAGGAAGGAGTGAATTCTATCTCGTGTAGCTATGTTCCCAACTCCCTACTCGGACAAATCCCCAAAATGGTAGGCTTATTGATTCAGCGACTCGAGCCACTCTCACCCATACAAATCAAAGGACTCCCCTCATAGATAGGAGTTCATAACTTACTCAGGATTGAGGACGAGTTACCTATAGTTATCCCATGAAATGTTAATCTTTTTAGTCAACGGTATTGTAAAGAGAGATTAATCATTTCGTGATTCGATCTTATATGACTCATATATCTCCGCATGAATGATTTGGATCAAATTGTTTATAATACTTACAACTCTTGTAACACTTATAAAGTTGATTGTATCTGTAGTGTCACTAGGATAAGGTACCAAATCTTATCCATATACTACAAACCATTTAGGTTATTATTTGAACATGATCCACTTATGTCTATCACATACTATTCAAGTTTCATAAAATAACCTTGGATCTTTCCTAAATGTTGCATATTGATAGCACCGAAAATGTGCCATCTTCCTCTTCTTAATTCTAAGTTGTTACCATGTTTTAATGTGTTTATTTAGTGTTTGGGCACTTAAGAGGTATAATCGGTAGTCATGGACTGTTGAGAGTTAATTTCGAGTAATTAGGAGCTAAATTGAGCAACCGGTCTTCAAAGGGCTTAAAAAGGATGAAAATGCCCTTGGATGGAGCGTTGTAATGTTAAGCCGAGTCTTGCGCAACACTATAAGGCAGTAACCTCATGTGATGTTGGAACACAGGGCAACATTGCAATGTTACATGTAGCATTGCGACACTATGGATCTTGATGGAGGCAGTGCAACACGCAATCGCAACACAAAGTTGTGCCCCAACACTACGACAAGACATGTACTAGTGTTGCGACGCTAGTTTAAAAGCCTTTTTCTTCATTTCTAGAGCATTTTAACATCTCTAATTGGCCTCCAACTGATTTCTCCACCTTCTCACCTCTTCCACTTGTATTTTTCTCTAATTTTTTCATTTTTCTCATGTAATTAGTTGAGATGGAGGTCGGATTTGTCTTCTTTATCCCATGGGAAGGTAAGTTCTAGGATTTTCTCTAGTTTAAGGATTGAAGGAACTCAAAGTAATTTTTGGGAAAATTTTTATATTACGATGTATATATCTTGTTTATGGATTCTTACTCTGAATTTACTGATTGTGAATTGCACTTTCATGTATTTGATTGACAACCAATACTTGTTCATATAGTTCCATGCTTAAGTTTAACCTTGATTAATGCATTGAACCAGAATAAGCAAGAGATTAGATTAACTTGTTTAATTGTGAAGCTAACCGCCTTCGTTAAAAATTTAATAAATCTTGATATAAAAATCATATTGAATGAGTTAACTGATGGTGGAAGTTAATTAGTTCATCCTAGCTTAATGCGATTATTTAACCTTTTATTTTGTCGCATTTTACTTTTCATGCACTTCGACTTATCCAATCCATACAAAACCTCTCCTCCACCCCTCTCCTATTTTATGACTTTAACTAATCTTTGTGGGTCAACCCCAGAATTTTTGCTTGTACTACTAGTTAGTATAAGTAGTTTTTTTTTTTAGTGATTTATAAGTATTATTTGATTGACGGTCTTTTGGGAATGACACCAAAAAGATTGTCGTCAAATTGGTGTCATTGCCCGGGAGGCCAATTAGTTCTTCTTAGTTAGTTTTTAGTTAAAGTTTCTTTTGCTTTGATTTGTTTTCTTTTTGTGTCAGTTGAGCATGACAAGATTTCCAAATCAATCTTGAATGTTCGAAAGCCGAGTGGCAGGTCTTGACGACGAGGTAAGTGGCCTTGACCACCACATTTTCAGTTTGACCGCCTTGGTTGGCCACGTGATGGAGTGGAGTTTGCAACAAGCAGAGGCAGCAGGCTCGAGGTTGTAGTGGAGCCTAGTACCATATGGTCATTCCAAGGAAGGGTATTATGGTCATTTGAACTACGAGCCTCACCTTTCTTGATGGGAGGAGTTCTTTGACCATGGATAATCAAGATCGTAGCAGAGCATTGATAGCTGATATTTCATAGCACCCCATCAGTTGACTCAAGCTCACTCTTCAAGGTCAAGTAAGTCTTTAGAGACTTTGGTTTTGGAACTTGCTAACAGCACTTTTGAGCTTCAGTAGGACAATCTCCACAGGTAGTAAAAGTTCGAGCTCTTCCAGCAGGAGAGTCTTTACCCCGAGGTAGAGGCTGAAACTGATTTGCAAAGCTTGAGTAACCTTGTTGCTCAACTTGCAACATCAGTTGGAAGGGTAGATGATGTAAATTGTATCAGCAACAACGGAAGCAATAAAGATCATTAAGCACTCTAATTCATTAATTTTGGCAAAATATAAAACATGCTCTTGCAGAAACAAGTGAGTTTCATGACATACCTTTGTAGAACTTCTTTAAGGTTCAATTTCCAGCTGCAAACTTCTCCAAATCTTGTTGCAGATCACCTTAAGACCTTTCCCACTATTCTCTTGGTGCTCAAGATTGAGTTGTAGGACTCAAAACAAGCTTGAATCAAGGGATTTTTTAGAAGTGCTCACAACAGCAATCTAGTTGAAGAACACCTTCATCACCACGAATTTTCAACTAAAATTTTATCAATTGCCTCTCTCAAAATCACTCAAATCTCTTCAATATATTACAGACCATCATGCAAGGAAGATAGCTGCATGGGTTGTAACTCATGTTTGGAGTAAATGAAGAGGAGGAAATGGTGTTTGTGTGAGCAAGTGAAGACAGATAATGGAAAAACTTGTTTTTCCATTTGTGTATGTTACCAACTTTTCAATATCCATCGAAATCGATTTCAAAACTGAAAAATTTTATTAATTTTATAAAATTAATTTCATAAATTAAATTTTAAATGATACTAATTAATTTAATATTGAATATTAAATTAGTTTTTACACATATCCATCTTCATATATTTAAATCATATTTAAATATAAATTCTCCTATTGCATTTAATTCTAAAATTAAACACGTAATTATATCTTATATAATTACTAATTTCCTTAATTCTAATTTAACATTTCAAATTAACTTATCCCGCTACTCTAGAGCTAATCCATTTATGAGCTAGTAGGGAGATCTCGTGGACCTACATATCATGGGCTCCAACGGTCCGAGATTAATTTACTAAACTCATTAGACCAAATTAACCCCCATTCGTTAACTAATGGGTCACTTTACTAAAGTCCATAGTTGATCTCCCCTCACTATAGATATATTATGTCCACATGATTTAACCATAATTAGTAAGTCGACCATTCACAGGTTGTTCGTAATAACGGTTGGGTCAAATATTTGTTTTACCCCCAAAATTACTTCTTGTTCCTCAAGTTCCTACTGATCCTCTAATGAACAACTGGTTTGTAATCCAATCACTAAACCAAAACTCTCTCAGCTTAGTGAGAGGGTAGGGCCCTTTATTCAAGACTTGGATGCAGTACTTGAGAGAACAACCTTTCTCCTATCCCTAAATAGGGTAGCGTGAATTCCATCTTGCACCCTATGTCCCCAACTATCTATTCAGTATTACCCTTGAAATGGGAGGCTTATTGAATCGGCACTGTTGAGCCAACCCTCACCTATGTAAATCTAAGGATAATCACAAATAAGCAGAAGTTCATAGTTATCTCAGGATTAAGATCGAGTTACCTAGGTCATCTAAGTGAAAGAGTCAGTCTTATATAATAAATAGCGTTATAAAGTAAAAGTGACTTATTTCTTGGTCCAATCTTATGCAAACTCATTGCATAGGACGCCCTCACTCCTCATGTCATAACGTGTACGAATTAGGATCACTTCATATGTAGCACTTTACAACTATTTGTAACAACTATATAGTAGGCCGCATCCAATAGTGTTACCAGAATAAGGTACCCAACCTTATTCATGTACTATAGATCATTTTGACTATTTACTCGAACCTGATCCACTCTTATGTCTCCATATAAAGTTCAAGTGCTCATGTAATAGTCATGGGTCCTAGTTAGTTTATTGGATTTAAACTTTCATGTATATAATTTATAAAATCAATAATAAGTTATTGACTATAGAAAATGTTTATCATTTTACAAACTGCGAGTTTTAGGACATAAAATCTAACAGACGAGCTATTGCCAGACCATTTCCTTGACATGCCAGAGGCTTAGAGGAGTGAGGTAGTCAACATCGACGTGGTAGAGGAGGAGGAACCACTTCCTGGAGATTCGACCTCAAGTATAACATTGGAATTCTTAATTTCTAAACTTGCTTATAGCTCCATTCAATTTCAGTAGGACACCCAAGCTCAACTGCAAAGCATGATCAACCATGTTGCCCAGTTGACGAAGGTCATGCAGAGATTGAACAGCCAACCGGCGTCTGTACCTCGGAGGTAGAGTGTAAACCCTAAAATCTACTTTACTAGGTAATTATGCCTAAGTCTATTTGATATATAATGTCAACGCTTGTTAACCTAGTTGTATATTATGTTATGAATAATGTGAATGCATAGAAGTGTTAAGAAGGAGAAAATTTATCTAAGTGTTAGGCAAGGATGCTCATGGCTCGATTGAAGAGGTAACCCACATCTAGTGAAATTTTGAGGAATGTAGGCAAAGAGGAAGCTAGGTGTGGTGTTGGGCTAAGGAGTGAAGGAAATTCTCTAAGTATGAAACTTATGGCTCTCGGGTGGAATAAGAAGACCCAAGACTTAGAAAGAAAATAAGAGAGCTTTGGGAATTGAAGTCTTTCCATGTCATGCATCCAAGAACTCAAGAGGGAAAATTGGCTAAGTGTAGCATGAGGTATGTGTTGAAGGCTATGTTAGAAGTAAGTTAGTTGTTGAGCGTGGTGATGATTGTGGCTGACATAAAGGCATGCGTTAGCTTCCATAAAGGTTAGTAAAGGCCAAGGCAGGTGGTATATGAGCAGCCAAGTGCCAAGGTGAGCGCTCAAGGGGCGCAAAGAAAAGGAACTAGGATCTTGCGGGGGGTGCATTGGTCAAGGGATTAAAGTTGGCATGAGCGAATGACATCACCTTAGAGCGATGCTGAGCATTGCCATGGAGGATATTTGAGGTAATGATGAGTGAGCAAGGCATGAGGTAGGGCACCTAAGGCAAGGCGATGGACGTTGGCTAGGAGCAAGCGTTGGCCGAGAGAGGGGTTGGATGGACGCCAACCCTATGCGTTGGTGTGGAGATGAAGCATTTAGCCTAGTCGCTCGGTTAGTGGGCTAAATGGCGTGATTAAGAGCACTAAGTAGTGGTTAGTGGCCTAGGTGTCACTCAATTAAGCGTTTTGACCATGCACACTTAGTATAAAAGTGAGTTGTGAAGAAAAAATTTAGTTTGCCTATTTTACACATGCCAAAAGGAAAGAGTTGTTGCCAATTTTAAGTTCAATAAGTGTTGAAGGTAGCCTTGGGCTTCCAAGAAGAAATTCCAACGAATTGAAGCTGAAGTCTAAAGAATTTGATAAGTACTCCAAGTTTCTGGATTACTCGGGCAGGCTGGAAATATTGGAAGATTATGAGCTCACCAAGAAGGATTAGAGGCTTAAATTTTAAGGTAAGTTAAGATACTTAAGAACAAGTTCTTAGAAGGAAGTTTTTTGAGATAAAGTTTGGAATTTGAGTTATTAAGACTAGAAGTTGAATATGGAATTTTGATGAATAAGCAGGCTGCTGCAACCAAAGGATAAGCAAGTAGCAGGTCGGGCGAGGGGGAGTGTACACAAGCATTGGCAAGGGTATGTGCGAGCGTAGGCAGGCATAGGCCAAGGTGCATGGGCGAGGTGAGGTGTGTGGTTGTGGGGTGGAAGGTGCCATTAGCTGAGCATGCTAAATGTAGCCCCAGGGAGCGCCAACGCCTAAGGGTGGTGAGTGTCTTTGAGCACCTATCTAAGCGCCTATGTGCGAGTGCTAATGCCTAACCATTGAGTTGCAAGGTAAATAGCTAAGTATAGGGGGTGATGCGTTGGGATAAGCCATGCATTGGTGAGTTGCAAGGAATTTCAAAGTGTGACGTTAAGCTTGAATACTATAGTTAAACTGTACTTCTCCATGTCATAGAGCAAACGCAAGTAGAAGAAGCCTATAACTCTTGGAAGAGTAGCACAAAACAGTGAATGACTAGTTTTCATAAAATTTTATCTTGACTTGATTTTCGTACGTTATAACATATGTTTTCTATGATGTTCCCAATGCATGACTGATTTTAGTATGAAGTGTTCACATGTTTATAATATGAGTTTAAGAATGATGATTCTAACGCATGCTTACCTTTCAAAAGCTTATGCTTGAATGGACACATGGTCCCTTTTCTCTAAAAGTTAGATTTTTTTAGTAAAATGAAGCATGTTTTTTTTTTTACAAGCGTATGCCAAGATATTATCCTTACTTTCAAAGTCAGTTTTAAGCCCAAGCATGGCAAACCATGAGAAGAGTTTTGTGAGCATACTTGAGTTTTCATGATTAAACCATGTACTAGTTAGCATTCCTTGAATTAAGTTATTCTCGTGACCTTTATTATTATGATGTATTTTATAATGGAATGATTAATGATTAGTACGATGAGTCTTGAATTTAAACCATGTTTTTCAAAGTTTATGTTGATGAAATCGTATACCAAAGGAGATGAAGGTATTTGAGTCCCCTGCTACCTAAGAGATGGCGATATCCAAGGTAGACATACTATACTAGCCTTTGAGGCATATCCACGTGATGGTGTTAACACTCAACATGCAGAAGCAATTAGGATCTTAAGCACTCTAACTACATTAATTTTAGATCTAAAGCATGCAAGTTCAAGAAAGCAGTATTTAGGATTTCAAGAGAATACCTTTATAGAATCCATGAAATGCTCCAAATTCAGCTGAAAATCTCATCTCCAATTAAGTAGACCATCCAAAGATCTTTTCTACTACCCTCTTGGCTAGATTGGATGGTGGAACCCAAATTGAGTAGGAAATTGGATGGAATTTTTGAGTCGAAGAGAAATTGTGCAAAAAAATTAAAAAAAACAAACTTTTCTTTCAAATTGTGATTTTGAATGAACCGTTTTTCTAATTAAATCTACTGTTTTATAGAAAAATAGCAACTCAATTAAACCACAATTTGACACACAATTAATCAATATAATAAAATAATTAGGTGTATTTCAATTAGAAATGTGGGATAATCCCAATTTCTAATATTTTACTTATTTGCTTTAATTTAAACTAATTTAAAATTTAAAATTCTAAATTTGAATTTCCAAAAATTCAAATTTAAATAAATAAATAAAATAAATAAAATAAAATTAATAAAACGCCTAATTCAAATAAGAATCACTATTCATATATATAATATTTAATCATATTTAAATATTTTTAACTCTCTAAATTTGTTTAATTAAAAAATTAAATGTTAATTATATCATATATAATAATCCAAACCCTAAACCAAATTTGAGCGTTTCACTTTCTCTCAACACATTATTCTAAGGTTTAATCCATTTATAAGCTAGTAGAGGGACCTAATGGACGTAGATCATAAGCTCCAACGATCCCAGGAACTCTTGTTCAAGAGAACCAGTGAGCGGAAGCAAGATCTTTCCAAGCATATTGTGAAAGAATAAACACATTCACAAACATAAAAGAACAGTTATGCATCTTGAGAAAATTACAACAGGCTTTCTTACTAAAACAAAGGGAATCGAGTGACATACCTTTGAAGAACTCTTCTTCATGTATTCTCTCGATCTACACTGGTTAGGCGTCCCAACAAGATCTCAATGATCACGAACGCAACGAACACCCAGTGTAATCACGAACAATCTGATCCTTGAACGACAACCCTTGACACTACCACTTGGTTACCTTGGTATTCTCAGAGTGAGAATCCAGGAGGCGTGAGCTCTGTGTGAATTTGGTAGAGGGAAGGAGAAAGTATACGATCGAGCTGAACGATCGAGTAAGTGGGAGAAAAGTTTAGTCCATCGTATATACAATGGGTACTCGATTGTTTAGTAATCTCTCGCTCTCGTGAGCAACTGTCTAGCAATCTCTCGCTCTCGTCTAGTAACCTCTCGCTCGATCGTTTAGTCTCTCGAAAGGGCTATCATATAGCTTTCTTTCGCTCGATTGATTAGTAATGCGATAATGACGCGATTCATCAAAAAATGAAAACTCTTTTCATTTTTCAGTTATTAAAAACTGATATTAACCTCCCACTTGCATGGCTAATGGAGAAAAGAAATAACCAACTAAAACAATTATCTCATAATTGTTTTTATTATAAATAAATATAATAACAAACTTATCATATTATATTTATAACCTATAGTTTTAATGTCACATCATATGTAATATTTAAACCATAGTTCTTGTCTCCTTTATTTAATATAAATCATATTTATATCAATTCCTCTAATTAATATATCTAATATATCAAATCAATTATATCACATATAATTGAACCAATTTAATTATATCATATATAATCAAATTCCCTCGTGTTAATTTGAACACTTCAAACTAACCCAAAAATTGATTCTCAACTTGAATTCATTGAGCTACCAAGGGGACCTTATGAACCTGTAGCTTGTAGGATTGTATCAGCAACAGCGGAAGCATAAGTATCATCTAAGCACTCTAATTCACTAACTTTGGCAAAATGTAAAACATGCTTTTGCAGAAAACAAGTGAGTTTCAAGACATACTTTTTGTAGAATTTCTTTAAAGCTCGATCTCTAGCTGCAATCTCCTCCAAATCTTGTTGCAGACCATCTCAAGTTCTTCCCCACTATTCTCTTGGTGCTCTAGATTGAGTTGTGGGACTTAAAACAAGCTTAAATCAAGGGATGAAGGAGAAATGCTCACTGCAGTAATCTTGTTGAAGAACTCTTTCTTCAACCCGAATTTTCACTGAAATTCTCTATAGATTGCATGCCCGATTTACACTTCAATTTCTTCATTATATTACAAATCAACATACAAAGGAGAGGCTTGCATGAGTTGCAGCTCATGCTTGGAGAAGACAAGGCAAGATTGAATGCATTTTTTGTGTGCTACTTGAAAGATGGATAATGGAAAAACCAATTTTTCCATTTGTGTGTTTTGTTTTTTCCTTTTCAATTTTATCTTAAAATTCAAATTTTGATTTTAAAAAGGAAAATTTTAATTAATTTCATAAATTAATTATTAAATAAAACTTAATTAATTTAATATCAAATATTAAATTAATTTTTACACATATCCATCTTTATATATTTAAATCATATTTAAATATATAAATTCTCCTATTCCGTTTAATTATCAAATTAAACATGTAATTATATCTCATATAATTATTTATTCCCTTAATTCTAATTTGAACGTTTCAAATTAACTTATCACACTATTCTAGAGCTAGTCCATTACAAGCTAGTAGGGGGACCTCACGGACTTACAGATCATGGGCTCCAATGATCCCAGATTAATTGGCTAAACTCATTAGACCAAATTAATTCCCATTTGTTAACCAATGGGTCACTTCACTAAAGCCCATAGTTGCACTCCCCTTACGGTAGATATATTATATCCACATGATTTAACCATAATCAGCAAGTCGACCCTTCACAGATTGTTCGTAATAACGACTGGATCAAATATCTATTTTACCCCTAAGATTATATCTTATTCCTCAAGTTCCTACTAATCCTCTAATGAACAACTAGTTTGTGATCCAATCACTAAACCAAACTCTCTTAGCCTAGTGAAAGGATGAGGCTCCTTGTTCAAAACCTGGATTCAGTACTTGAGAAAATAGCTGTTCTCCTATCCCTAAATCAGGTAGGCGTGAACTCCATCTTGCAAGGCTATGAGCCGGCGCTGAAATGGGAGTCTTATTGAGCAGATGTTGTTTAGCCAACCCTCACCTATGCAAATCTAAGGGTAATCTCGGATAAATAAGAGTTCATAATTAGCCCAGGATTAAGATCGAGTTACCTAGGTCATCTAGGTGAAATAGTCAGTCTTATACAATAAACAACGTTATAAAGTAAGAGTGACTAATTTCTTTGTCCGATCTTATGCAAACTTATTGAATAGAACACCCTCACTCCTCATGTCATAACATGTACGAATTAGGATCACATTGTATGTAGCACTTTACAACTATTTGTAACAACTACAAAGTAGGCCGCATCCAATGGCGTTACCAGAATAAGATACCCAACCTTATTCATGTACCATAGATCATTTTGACTATTTAGTCAAACCTGATCCACTCTTATGTCTCCACATAAAGTTCAAGTACTCATGCAATAGTCATGGGTCTTAGTTTATTAGATTTAGACTTTCATACAATTTATGAAATGAATAATAAGTTTATTGATAGAAAATGTTTATCAATTTATAAACTACGAATTTTAGGACATAAACCCAACATAGCTTGAAGCTCCAACAGTATGTGAATAACTGACTAAACTCTTTAATCATGATATCCACCATCTGTTAATTGCTGGACACTCCACTAAAAACCGACAACTGCACTCTTCACACTATAGATATATTTTTGTGTCCATTAGATATAACCAATCAATAGTACGATAACCCTTCATAGATCGCTCGTAAGTAACTAGGCCAATTTATCGTTTTGCCCTATAGTTACATCTAACTCCTTAAGTACCACTGATTCATTTAATGAAAAATACATCATAGTCCTACTATGAGGGAAAACTTCTCGGGCCATGAGAAAGTGTGTGACGCCACATCGTTCAAGCCCCGGAATCAGCCCTTAAGGGAGCAATCTATCTACTTACCCCTATTTTGGGGAAAGAGTGAATTTCATCTTGTGTAGCTGAGTTCCCAACTCCCCAATCAGATGAATCCTTAAAGTAGTAGATTTGAGTCGACAATCTGGCCACTCATACCCATGCAAATCAAAGAACTACCCTCATAAGGAAGAGTTCCCAACTCACTCAGGATTAAGGTCATGTTACCTATGGTCATCCCAGTGAAATGAAAGTCTCTATCATGGACGACGTTATATAACAAGACTAAACATTTCATGGTCTGGTCTTATACAAACTCCTTTGTATAGGATACCCATGCTCGTATGTCTCCACATGAATGATCAGAATCAGACCATCTTTATAACATTTGTAACATCTACAAAGCAGACCGTATCCATAGTGTCATCAGGATAAGGTTTCCCTCCTTTATTCATAACAGACCATTTAGGGTATCATTTAAGGCATGATCCACTTGTATGTCTCCACGTACATGCTTAAGTTACAAAGATAACCAGGGATCTTAGTTTATTGGTTTGTGGTTAATGCAATTAAAATATCCCATATTTCATAGACAACAGTGAAAAAAATATCTCATATTATTACATCATAAATGTTTTTTCATACACGTGTTTACAAACTATAGGACCCTACGAGATTTAGGGCATGACCCCAATAATTGGCTAAACCCTTTTAACCGAATTAACCTACATTCGTTAACTACCGGGTCACTCTACTAAAGCCCAATAGTTGCACTCTATTCACTGTAGATATATTTATGTCCATTTAATTTAAATATGATTAGTAAGTTAATCCTTCACAGGTTGTTCGTATTCACAGTTGGGTCAAAACTACCATTTTACCCCTATAATACATCTTGCTCCTTAAGTCTTCACCGATCCACAAATGAACAATTGGTTTATGGTCCTACCAATAAACTGAGTCCCTCTCGGTCATTGAGATAGTGGGGCCCTTTGTTCAATACTAGGAGTCAGTACTTAAAGAAATAGCCTATCTTCTATCCTTGAAAGTGGGTAGGAGAGGATTCCATCTTGCAAGACTATGTCCCCAGCTATATACCTGATCTTAACCCTAAAACGGGAGGCTTATTGAGCGGCGATATTGAGCTGCTCTCACCCATGCAGATTAAAGGACAATCTCGAATAAACAAGAGTTCATAGTTAGCTTAGGATTAAGATCGAGTTACCTTAGGTCATCGAGTTGAAAAAGTTAGTTTTAATAGTAAACGACGTTATAAAGAAAATTAACTATTTCATGGTTTAGTCTTATGCAAACATCTTTTACATAGGATGCCTCCACTCGTATATCTCTACATGAATGATTCTGAGGTCAGGTCGTTTGTATCATATACAAAGCAGATCGCATCCATAGTGTCCTCAAGATGAGGTACCCAACCTTATCCTTATACTTATAGACTGCTTTTGCTATATACTCAAACTTGATTTTGTTTTTCGTCTTCACATAAAGTTGAAGTATTCATGCTACCAGGGGTTTGTTAGTTTATTGGATTTAGGCTATCACAAGTGCAATGTACATGTTCAATAACAACTTTATTGAATAAACCTCAATAAATACTTTATTGCAAATAGAATATGTTTAAGGATTACAGACTACGAGCTTTAGAAGATAAAACCCTACACCATGTGCACGTAGGAACAGTATTATCGATGCTGATTGTATTGAGATGACTCTACATCAGCTAAGGTTATCGACGTTGAGCGATCAAGCAAAAGGGATTTCCTTCAACTAAGGCAAGAGGAGGATGGTTTTCAAATAGCTAGTGATATTTGAGTTTTCCAAGGATTGAAAGTATTTACGGAGATTTACATTCTTTATGTTTTATAACTATTTCTTAACCCTGAGACTTAGAGATGCATATTTATCTAGTAACTATGTTTCTATATTATCTTTTTAGCATATGCAAAATTTAAAGGAAGTCACTCACAAGGAATAATTAGCTCACCCTTTCCAAATGTTTTCTTTTTCCCTCAAGTAGCGGTCACCAGGCATAATTAGCTCACATTTTCTAAATGTTTTCTTTTTTTTTTCCAAGTAGCGGTCAATCCCCCAGAGCCTAGATGATCTGCCAGTGTTTCACACACTCAAAAATTTCAAAGAAGTTGAGAAAGTTTAGGTGGCCCATCATATTTTTTATTAAGTGTTAAACCATCATGTACATATTAGAGGGCAAGGGTACAACCCTAGATGGAACAATTGTTGGGTAAACTTATATAAATTGTTCTTGTTTGTTTAAATATGGTGTGTGCACTTGTGTTAGTTGCGGTTGTAGGTTGGAGATTCTGGATGAATGTATATATATTAACTAAATATCAGGTACAACAAATATCATGGAGACAAGTTTTAGGAGGGAGTTGGGTAGTAGGTGTCTAAGAGGGTTGACATCTGTTGTCTTCACACTTCTTCCAAAGTTAAATAGGTCATCTGGAGGGAGAGGTGTGAAAATTTGATATCAGAGCATAAAACTTTGGGAAAATAGAATCATGAATTAGATTAGGAGTTGTAAACTATTATAGGAAGGATGCCTAGAAGAATTAGCAGATTGAGTAAACAGACAGTGGATGGAGATTGTGACCCTACCAAGATCTTGTAGTTCTAGGAGATTAAGACCCTGTTAGGGAACTTGAGGTACGTGGGGACTGTGACTCAAATAGAGAACTTGTAGCATGGGAAACAACATCTAAGGGAGAGTCTAGTATCCCTCAGGCTAAAGCTGATCCTTATAAGGAGGATAGAGTCTTTGACAAAATAGCTAAAAATGGAGGATAGAGTCTAGTACCCCTCACATTTTACTTTTCATGCACTTCGACTTATACAATCCATATCAACCCCCCTCCAATTTTACCACTTTAACAAAAAATGAGCTTCGATGAACTAATCTTCTGCGCTTCCCTATTGTTCGACCTTGAACTTGCCGCTTGTACTACTAGTTAGTATAAGTAATTTGTTCGGTGATTTAGAAGTATTATTTGATTGGTGGCCTTTTGGGAGCGACACCAAAAAGATCTCCGTCACATATATAAAATAATCAACCATTATTTCAAATAACTTATAAACTACGAGTTTTTAAAGCATACATCCCCACAATCTCCCATTTGCTTTAAAGCCGGTGAGACATAAGCTGGTGAGACATGTATCCTAGGACATACTTTATATATTTACAACAACCTAAATGACCTAGGACATGTATCCTACGGATATGACCCACTTTGTAATTACTATAGTTTAATATAACAATTACAAAGTGGTGTTTTCGTAGTGTCACTAGGATAAGACACCTAACCTTATCTATATACTACAGACCATTTAAGTTATTACTTATACATGAACTATCTATATGTCAACCACATACATGTTTAAATTACATAAAATAACCTTAGATCTTAGTTTATTAGTTTGAGTTACATCAATCTAAATGTTAAATAAAATAACTTCTTATTTTATTAAATAAATGAATTTCATTTGTACATCACAAGCCTGAGATTTAGAGCACAACCCTCAACAATAACAACTCTAAAGACCATTTTCATGAAGAATAGGAGAAGGTAACTTGTTTGTAAGAAAAACTACACTCCCAAAACTGTAAAGGTAAAGAAGAACGATATAAGAGAGTAAGACTCATGTCTATAATATGATGGTGTTTTTGTTCTACATCCCATTTTGTTCTGAAGCATGTGAACAAGTAAAACGATGAAGAATACCATTCGTTTTAAGAAAAGAAGTGAAAGAACGATACTCACCTCCTCCCTCTATCTGAAAATATTTAATTTTAGTTTCAAATTGATTTTCAACTTAAGTTTTGAAAGGGATGAAGGTTTGAAGAGCTTCTGATTTAGAATGAAGAAAGTAACTTTAGGTGTAGCTATATTAATAAAAATGATGTAATAACGAAAACCATTTTTGGAGATTAAATGAAAATGACCCATAAATATAACTCTACAAAAGGTGCTCTGTATGTAGTATTGGAAGAAGAAAAAGGCAATTTATGTATTTTTTTTCAGTGGCACCTGAAGAACAAAGACAAGAACTTTTATTAGATTTTGAACAAGAGATATTGCAATCATGTAGAATTTTGTTCACAACAAATGGAGATGAGTGACCTAAACGATTGTGCCATAATGTTTGAGTAGATGATTGTAAAGAAAAACTTTATTCATAGGAGTTTAAGTAGATGAACAGGAAGTAATATTGGGATGAACCTTAACCAAAGAGAAACAATACATGCCTTCATGAAGATATCCTTGAAGCAAACTTTTTTCCAGTTTATCGAGCCTTCACAAAACAGATATTAGAATGAAACTCAAGAAAGCAATTGTTATCTTTGGTAAATTGACCAACAATTAGGAGGTTTTTCTTTATTGAGGACATGGTGTAGATTGTATAGAGAAAAAAGGAGAATCTTTAGATGGAAAATGAGAATGCCAGAAGGAACAAAGAAAGAATGGCCAGAGTGAAGAATATTTAGACGTGTTCCATTGCCATTGTGCACCTGTTCCCCACTATTGTAGTTGATACTAAAAGAAAGATTAGGCAAGATCAGTAGTAACTTGATTTGATGCACCAGAGTCAACCATTTGAGTCAAGATTCTATGATGTAGAGGTCAATAAAGCTTGAAAAGGAGCATTTTTCATATTGATTTTGATTGTTAAAGAAATTAGGTCTTTTCATTCCTTGTGAAAAATTTGTTTATGAAAGTTTGGATCATATAGGGAGTAAATTCCATGGTTGTATGACCAAATTTGTTGCAAATTAGACACTGTGGTTTGGAGTTCCAAAGTCCACGATATGCATTTCCATTTTGTCCATCTCTGCTATTATTATTGTTTTTCAACTGCATCGTACCGTACGATGGGAGGGGTTTGTGCCTCCTTTAGATATCTCGAGCCCCGTGCTCTTAGCTAGAACGACAGCTACCGTGGAAGCTGCGATCACACATGAGTACCTTGCCTTCCAAAAAACGCGACTGCTAATTGGCACTAATGCTAATGGGGACCATCGATCAAGAAGGACTTCGGAGACAGCAATCGAATTTCGAAAAAAATCGAAATAGGCCAACTCTTCTAATTTCATTGCGCCTCTATTTGTGATTGATTATTCGACTGATTTTGCCCTTGGTTGCTTTTATTATTCATATTTTGAATAGAACTGTTTGGCTTTTTGTCAACATTTCCAGACACAAGATTTGTTGTAGGTTGAGTTCCATCAGCATTTACTACAAAATTTCTTTCAAATAGACCTTCATGAGTCATCAACAAAGAATAGATTTCTTGCAATGGTTTAGAATTTGATTTTGCAGAAATAAAAGAGATAATTGAATTAAATTCAGGACTTAACCCAAAAGAATGTATACAATATGTTTTTGTAAAGAAACATCGCAGCCTTTAATATACTTAGGATTATCTACAAGGTTATTGATAGCAGGTATTTATTGTCCCCCACGAAACCTTACTAGTCAAATAAAATTAGAAATCTAATCTATGCTACTTACACTACAATATAGTATAAACGGTAAGACCAGTTTGTCTTACCGAGAAGCTTGAGATGCTTAAGCTAATTAATGAATTCAGGTGGTAACAAGAGGTTTTGAGAGTTTTTTTTTTTTTTTTTTTTTTTTTTTGTGCCTTGAATGTAAAAGCATAATTTAAAGTGATGTCTCGATTTGATAAAAGTCTAGCTTAGGAATTTTGGCATTCATTCAATGAATGGTTACTCATTGAAACTCTATAGATCATTTACATGCTTAATTCTACTCTTGGCTGATAATTATGACAACAGATCAAAACAAATAGCCTAGTGAACTAATCAATTTCTTCATAAGTTTTAATGTCGAAACAAAGCATCCTAAACCATATTAAGCCTAGGTAATCTTGTCAAGTTTTGTTAACAAATGGAAAGACCTATATTACCAACAAATGATTCTTGAATACATAGTCATGCAATGTAGCAACTAGAGTATCATAAATAACCTACAAAATACTCACAAGAATGCTCTAACTTGTGCCCTAAATGAGATTATCACATAGAAATATTTTTCTCTAACAAAGCAAAGAAAATACCATGGGTGATTAAGACACAATAAATTCTAAGCATTAATAATAAAATACATCATGAAATTCGAGAATTACAACAGCCAAATATTAATACAAGTTCTCAGGACCATGAATTTCAACCTAACTCTAAGCTAGAAGCACTTACCTTAGCCACACATAATGTGCCACGATGAAGTTCAAATGTAAATTATTTGAAAAAGTAAAAGAGTTTACGGCTAGGAAGAAGGAAATATAGAGAAAATAAGAGTGGAGGTGTCGAAATTGAGCATAATTTGATCGGGCTAGTGTCATAGTGCTACGGTAGAACGTCGCGATGCTCTGAGTGTTTACTGAAACGTAGGCCTCAAGTGTTGCTTCACTGCGCATGCATTCTTCCATGTCTGTCAAAGTTCAGAGCGTTGTTGCACTCTAGGATAGTGCCATGATGCTCCCCAAAAAATTGGTGCACTCTCCCTTTGAGCGCTGGGTGCAGCGCATGGCATAGTGCTGTTGTGCCAGCACCAGGGACAATATGGTTTTTTTCTATCTCTTCATGGTTGATGCTTCGACCTCCAGTTTGATTCGTTTTCGTCCCGTTACAAATACAATCTTCGATTCTACTTTTTAGTTGCTCAATACCTACAAAATAACATAATAAACATGTAAAATCCATGAACGAGCTCGAATTAAGTTAGGGATAATAGCATTTTTATGGTGTTATTAGTTATCTATTTTTTAATATTGTCATTACTGGCCTTCGACTCTGATGTAGTTATGGTTGGGATTTTCTTCTTCAGTTAAGTATCTTGAGAATGTGTTTCTTCAAAGAGTGTCTATAGATCGTATTGAGAATCTATAATTTTCAAGTGAGATAGTTTGAATCAATCAGTTTGATAATTGAGAGTTATGCCCTGGGTTCACGATTAGACCATTGTTATTACAAAAAAAATAAAAACTCTATTATTAGTCGAACTCGAAGTCACCTGTGTTGTTAGGCTAAGGGCTCTTATACTATATAAAATGAAGGGATCGGATCCCGTGCAAAAGTGCATCAACGTCAATGCCATTAAATTTCACCATCGAGAATTTAAGAAAAATATAGAAACATGCATACTAAATAGTATAGGATAAACACACTCCTAAAAATTAAGCATGCTTAACATAAATACACATAAGACAAAAGATAGAGGAACTTACCTTTGAAGACTATCTTCAACCCTTTTCCTCTTTTATGCAAGAACTCCTTCTAGGAACAGAATCAAAGGGACACTACCACTAATGTCTTCCTCGCTATTCTCTGAATAGGAGCGGATGGTAGGATCTGAGAATTATGAAAGATGGAGAGAAATGCCACTGAGAACTTTTCTCTATTCCTTAAATTTTTTTGCGAGAGTTATCTTTTTTATATATATATTTTTGCGAGAATTTCCTTATTTAATTTGAACATTTTAAATTCTTTCAAAAACAAATATTTGTTTTACCCTTAGTGAGCTAGCAGGGGGACCAAATGAATCTATAGATTAGAAGCTCAATGAGTTGAGATTAACTAAGTAACTCATTAATTATGTTAATCAACATTCATTTATTGCGGGTCACTCCACCAAAGACTCACAATTGCACTCTTCGCACTGTAGATATATTTCTATATCCATGGATATAACCAAGTACTAGTAAGTAGACTCTTCACGAATTGCTCATAATTACAACTGGATCAAATTATTGTTTTACTCTTGTAATTATCTCTTACTTCCTAAGTACCGCTAATCTCTCTAATGAATAATTATTTTATAATCCAACTATAAACTAAACCCTTTTAGACCAATGAGAGGATAAGACCTCATTTCTTAAGACCGAGAAGTTAGAACCAACCCTTAAGGGAGCAATTCATCTACTTAACCTAAAATAGGAGAGAGTGAACTTCATCTTGTGTAGCTATGTTCCCAACTCCCTACTTGGACAAGTTTCCAAAATAGTAGGGTTACTGAGTTCCATACATCAAAGGACTACCCTCATAGACAGGAGTCCACAACTCACTTAGGATTGAGATCGAGTTACCTATGGTCATCCTATGAAATGTTAATCTCTTCAATCAACAGTGTTATAAGAAGAGATAAATTATTTTGTGATCTGATCTTATTCAAACTCTTTGTATAAAATACCCCCTTCGCATATCTCCACATGAACGATTTGGATCACATTGTTTGTAACACTTACAATTCTTGTAACATTTATAAAGTGGTTTGTATCCGTAGTATCAACAAGATAAGACACCAAATCTTATCCATATACTACAGACCTTTTAGGTTATTACTTGAACATGATTTACCTGTATGTCTACTATATACTGTTCAAATTCCATACAATAACCTTGAATCTTAGTTTATTGGATTAAGTTGGACGCAAATAAAATAACCCTTTTTTTTATTAATTAAACACATTCGCTTATACAAGATTACAAACTAAGAGATCCACGAAATTTAGAACATTAATTCCAACATAAAGGTAATAAGTAGGAGAGAAAAAATGATCACAGAAAATATATCTTTCTTATTAATTTGTGACTGAGAGTTTAATTATATAGGAGGTGGGCAACTCTAACAGAATAACAATACGTTTAACTATTCAACTTGACTTATTACTAAATATGCGTCTGTGATGGGCTTAAAAGAATAACATAAAAATATACTAATAGATTATTGTATGATCGATATGGCAATCCTAAATGGGAGTGAATAGGATTGATTTAAAACTAATTAAAACTTTTTACTAAGTGGACTTAAATAAGCAAATTAATAAACTTTTAGCTATTAAGTAATTTAAACAAGAATTCCATTTCAAATACATTCACGTAAAAAAGATCAATAAATTGACATAGACAAATTCATGAGCAAATTATAGCAATTAATTTTATACAAATAAATGTATTAACATAAATTAATTGCAAAACTAAATAGAATAGAGATAAAGAAATTGACACCAAGTAATTTTATAGTGGTTCAATACAACCCGATCTACATTTACTTCCCAAGTTCCTCTTAGGTATGTAATTCGAACTTGACTCTTTCCAGGCTTAGAGTCGAACCGCTACAACGTTCCTTTTTCGGGTGCAAGAACAAATCTGATCCATTCCATTGTTGAGGATCAAAACAGTTACAACTCTTTTGTTATGGGTTCAATAGTAACCCCTTACAATAGGTTTGGAGGAATTAAGAACACGCTTGACAAACTCTCTAAAAGAGTGGATTAAGAAGTTTAAGCACTCAACAAATAAATCCTCACAATATAGAGACTAAGATGAAAAGAAAAAAATGAGAGCTCCCAGAGAATAAAAATGGTGGTTTTGAGGATTGTAAAAATGTTTGATAAGTTTAAATAAAGAGAGAAGCTGGTGAAAACCAAATTTAATTTGAGCCTTTAGATCTTGTTAAAATCAATGGTGAAGATTAAAAAGTAGTAGTAGTAATAATAATAACAACCAAAAAGTTTTGAATGAATGCAATTTTTAAATAAACTAGCCACAAAAAAAATATATTACGATAATATATATATTTTTGAATCATTTTCTATTAAAATCCAATAAAAAGCAAAATCACCATGTGTCACTTTTCATTTCTCAACATGTTACCTTACAATTGGGTCCACTTTCATGAATAAGCTACCACGTCATCATCTTAGGTATTTTTCCATTATGCTTGTTTCGGTTATATCTTTTTCGTTTGAGCTCCGATCTGAGTTATTCTAATAGCATTGAAATCATTGTTTCGAGCTCTATGCAACTGATATTTCAAAACACTAAATTTGTTATTGAATAAATCCAAGTTTGTTATTGACAAAACATTAATTAATTTGAGATTAAGGGTCAAAAGTAAATAACTACCTAAATAGTTTTAAGGGTAACAAGAGTAATAGTAGAATTTTACTTTTAATTCGAAAAAAATAGAAAACCAACGTTCCTCTTGTAAAAATGACAAAACAAATTTAAAAATAAATAATTACGAATTTATAAAGTTTAAAATTACCCTTACTCGTACAAAAGAGATGTTAATACCTTACTAAGAAACAACCATCCAACATACCTTTAAAGTATTGTAATATGTGTCCATAAATTTTCAAATTTGAAACTTAGCAGACGCTTCATCTTCCCCAAAAACACAAAGGTCTTTTTATATCAATCACTTCATGTCTTGAAGAAATAATCAATATCTTGCAACTCCCAAGATGATCCCAAAACCGCCCTAAACCCTCTCCCAAACCTCACAATCGATTATCAAGCTACTCCATAGATACATTTCCAAAGCTCTCCATCGACTGATTATCAAAATCACGATCGACGACAGCGCGTTCTAGAGACCATCGGCAGATGTTCATGAAAGGCGACAAGCTCATGATGATCGATATCAACGAACAATGCCAATGAATAAAATTTTAGAGAGAGAGAGTGAGAGTGAGAGAGATGGCATGCGACTTACCAAAATTTGTTGGCAGTCATCGGTATGCAGTGGTTGACAATAAGTGACAGTCGTCTGTGGGCAATAACTGACGACGGTTGAAAAAAGAAAAGATGGGGTCTACATTATTAAGTGGTTTGCACGAAGGAGGAGATGAGAGATGGCTTTGTTTGGCTAGAATAACTAAAGTACCTATTCACTATTAACCTAATTTTGACTTTAACCTAGTAAAAGTCAAGTTTTCTTCTTCTTTTTCTTGAATTATTTTTCGATAATTTTTTCAAACTAAATATCTTCTCGAAATTAATTAAACTATGACTCCAAAATTTGAGGGAAATAAAGTCCTTTAAGGTAATTAATTTTTCTCAACAATTACATGTAACTCGACTTATTTCAAAATACTTGTCCAAAGTGAAATCTCAAAATTGAAGCTTCAATTCATGAAAATTAATCCCATTTGAAAATGTGGGACATTATATTGAAAATAGATAGTGCAATCACACTCAATATCCAAACGAAAATTGGGAACCCAAATTGTAAATTCGAAAAATTAATTAAAATGACATCAAAGACGTGAGGGATATGTATATAAATAAAGAAGATAACTATAAAAAGTCAGATCTAGGAAAGGTAATATAGTATGAGATTAAAATTTCAAATTAATATTTGAAGATTGAAGATTCTTTATTATAAATTTGAAGAATTTTCAAATTAAGAAATGAAATTTATGCCAACACATATGCATGTAAAGAGGTAGTCAATTCAGATTGAATATCTTAACGGAAATCGATAGAGCCAAAATAGAGTTGTTGGATTAATTACAGTGCAATTAAAGGATTTGGGGTTTTTACAGTAAAATTAAACACATCTTTTAATAGCTTAGAATTTGAATTTTTTCAGCTAGCATGGTATATTGCTAAACAAAAAACAATACATTCAGAAGTTGAAAACGCTTAGATTGAATTAAATCAACGAAATGATTAAAAGATGTGTTTGCAAAGACAACAATTTCAATAACCTCGAAGTCATGATAGTGGTTATTTTCATCCCTTTTACCATTGAACAAAATCTTTAATCATTTAATAGTCATAGCAATGAGAGAGATTAAGAGCTAATGATGGTTAATTAGGAGTTAACAATGGCCATCTTTAGTCTAATTCGATGAAATATGAGACTATTTTTGTTGATAAAGACAAGAAATTATGAACCAAACCCTATATTTCACGTTAGAGCAAAATTATAATAAAAATAATGATAAATCCAATTTTAAAAATAGAAGAATGGGTGTGAAACATGATGTATATACGTTTCATGCTTAAAATGGAATTATAATAAAGAAATAAAAATAATAATTTAAAAACCATTTGATTTGGTTAGGATTGACAAAAAAAAAAAGAAAAAAGAAGAGAAGATGAATATAAAAAAATCAGATTTAGGAAAAACTATATAATGTGAGATTTGAAAATTCAAATCAAAATTCGAATACTAAAGATCCCAAATATCCTATCATACATCAAATATCCTATGAAGTTCGAATATTAAAGATCCCAAATTCAAATATCCTATCAGGGAAAATTAAAATCTAGGGCAGTAAAGTGTATGTTTGTAGGGTTTTCTAAGGGAGTAAAAGGATTTAAAATGTGGAACCCTATTAGAAAGAGGTTTATATAAGTAGAGATGTCACTTTAAGAGAAAAATAAATGTTTATGCAAAAGGAAAAAACATCCTATGAAGTTCCTAACAGCCCTAATACCACTAGGATTGAGGTGGAGTCAACTAAGGTTTCTTCCACTAACCAAAATCCTCCTATAGATTTAAAAGAAGAAGATGATGCCTCAAATGAGATCATAGGGAATACTGAAGCTGTACCTGATCTAAGTCAATATTCCTTGGCTAGGGATAGACAAAGAAGAGTGATAGTTCCTCCAGCTAGGTATACTGAAAATAACTATATGAACCTAGTTCTAAATGCCACAATAGCTCCTAATGACCAAGAACCAACTACTTTTGAAGAGGCAGTGAACTGCCCTAATGCTAGGTCTTGGATTCAAGTTATGTGTGAAGAGATGGAGTCATTCACTGTCAATAATACCTGGACCCTAGCTCCTCTTCCTAAAGGTTGTAAACCTATAGCTTCTAAATGGATATATAAACTAAAAGAAGGTTCTACCAAAGAAGAAAAGCCTAGGTACAAGGCAAGGTTAGTGGCTAAAGGATTTAATCAGAGATAAGGAATAGACTATATTGAAATCTTTTCACCAGTAGTGAAACAAACCTCTATTAAACTTCTTTTATCTCTAGTTGTTCAATATGACTTAGAACTAGATCAACTAGATGTGAAAATTGTCTTCCTACATGGAAACTTAGCTGAGGTTATCTATATGGTTCAACTTAAAGGATTTGAGGAAAAAGGTAAGGAAGACCTATATTGTCTCTTAAACAAATCAATATATGGTCTAAAACAATCCCCTAGATACTGGTACAGAAGGTTTAATGACTACATAGAGAGTATAAGTTTTCAAAGAAGTTCCTATGATATTTGTTCTTATATTAACTCTACTACCTATAAGGACAAAGTCTACCTATCTATGTTGATGATATGTTACTAGTAGGAAAGTCTAAGGAGGACTTAACTCATGTCAAAAATCTCCTAAAGAGAGAATTTGACATGAAAGACTTGGGTCAGTCTAGAAAGATCCTTGGGATAGAAATTCAAAGGGACAAAACATCCTCAACCCTAACCACAAGTCAACTAAGCTACTATGAAAAGGTAATAAATAGATTCAATATGAAAAATGCAAAACCAATCACCCTTCTTATTACTACACACTTTAAAGTTTCCTCTGAGAACTCACCAAAAGAGACAGACATAGAACATTTGACTCAAATGCAATCAATTCTATACAATCAAGTAGTAGGGAGTCTAATGTACTTAATGATATCTACTAGACCAGACTTATCATACAACACTAGTTTAGTCAGCAGATACATGTCTAACCCTTGAAAAAGACATTGGGAAGCAATAAAATGGATTTTAAGATATCTTATTTGGTCTAAACAGTCGAAATTAACATATCAAAGTACTAATGAATCAAATTTAGAGCTATATGGATATATTGATTCAGATTTTGCAGGTGACAAAGACAAAAGGAGATCTCTAACAGGTTATCTATTCTTATTTGGTCCTAACTTGTTGTGTTGGAAAGCTAATTTACAATCAATCACAACATTGTCAACCACAGAAGCAGAGTACATGACACTTTCAAAAGCAATAAAGGAAGCACTGTGATTAAAAGGATTGATGAAGGACTTTGGTATTAATCAAACAATAGTTAAAATCTACTTTGATAACCAAAGTGTCATTCACCTTTCCAAAAATTCTCAGTATCATTCAAGGACCAAACATATAGACATCAAGTATCACTTTATCAGAGACAGAATAGAGAAAGGAGAAGTCGAGGTGCTAAAATTTCATACCACCGAGAACGCAGCCAACATGCTTACCAAACCTGTGAGTAAACTCAAGCTTGCTAACTATCTTGGTCAGATCAGGTTTCTGCTTCCTGAAAAAGGGTAAAGACATGTTAAATCCAGAAGGAGAAGAGGTTGCATGTTGAGCTTAAGGTAGAGATTTGAATAATATAAGCTCATACATCAACATTCAAGAAGATGTTTCACTGCCTCTTCAAAAGTAGCTGGTTCTTGGTCATTAGGAGTTATTGTGGCATTTAGAACTAGGTTCATATAGTTATTTTTAGTATACCTAGCTAAAAGAACTATCACTCTTCTTTGTCTATCCCTAGCCAAGGAATACTGACTTAGGTCAGGTACAGCTTCAGTATTCCCTGTGGTCTCATTTGAGGCATCCTCTTCTTCTTCTAAATCTATAGGAGGGTTTTGGTTAGTGGAAGAAACCTTAGGTGACTCCACCTCAATCCTAGTGGTATTAGGGCTGTTAGGAACTTCATAGGATGTCCTTTTCTTTTGCATAAACATTTCTTTTTCTCTGAAAGTGACATCTCTACTTATAATAAACCTCTTTTCAATAGGGTTCCACATTAAATCCTTTTACTCCCTCAGAAAACCCTACAAACATATACTTTACTACCCTAGATTTTAATTTTCCCTAATTTTGACGACTATAACCAACACATCCAAATACCCTTAGGTTATCTAGGTTAGATGGATGTGTGGTCCATTTTTGTTAAGGAGTCAAAAAATTTAGGGAGGAATGTGGACATCTATTTAAGGTGTACACTGTGTAGCTTGTAGCCTCTGCCCAGTAATTTTCACTTAGAATTGCATCTGATAGGAGACATCTAACTCTTTCGATGACTGCCCTATTTAGTCTTTCAGCAACTCCATTTTGTTGAGGAGTAAATCTAACTGTCCTATGCCTAGTAATTCCTGTTTCTTTACAGAATTTGTTGAACTCTTCACTATAAAATTCCAGTCCATTATCAGTTCTTAGGTATTTAATTTCTTTAGAAGTTTGTTTCTCTATAATGAGTTTCCATTCCTTAAACCTATCAAACACTTGGTCTTTAGTTTTAAGGAAGTAGACCTAACTTTTTCTAGAGAAATCATCAATAAAAGAAAGTAAATACTTTGAGCCACTTAGGTTAGGCGTAGGAGCTGGACCCTATAGTTCAGAATGTATGTAGTCTAGGATAGCTTTTGTGGTATGTTGTGCTTTAGTGAAATTTTGCCTTGTGGCTTTCCCTAAAACACAATATTACAAAAGGTTAGATCTTTTGAGAGACTTTTAGGGAGAATTCCTTGATTAGATAGGACTTCTAAGCCTTTAGTACTTATGTGAGATAACCTTTTGTGCCATAGATCAGCCTCTGTGATCTCATTTGTGGTGGCTACATAAGCTCCTGTCATCATCTCAACTCCTTTTACCACAAATAAGTCATTTATCTTTTTTCCAACTAGTATTACTTTAGAGTCCTTTAACACCTCAAGAGTTCTTCCTTTATCCCTGTATTCACACCCTATAACATCTAACATACCTAAGGAGATTAGATTTCTCTTAAGTAGTCGAACATATCTCACATTCCTAAGAAGTTTGATGGTCCCATGAAGTTTCATGGAAACAAAGCCAATGCCTTCAATTTTCAGGCTTGGTTGTTTCCCATATAAACCATTTCTCCTTCTATTTCCTTAAAGGTGTTAAACTAGGTTTTATTGAGGTCATTTGGTAGGTGCATCCGGAGACTAAAACCCAATCATGTTTTCCTAGAGGGTTTACATGATTAAATTTGTCTAAAGTTGAGGCTAAGGCATCTGAGTAGATGAATGAACCCTCTACAACAGATGCCTCAGGCTGTTTGCCTTTTGAATCATTTTCTTTCTCTTGGTTCTTTTTCTTTAGAATAAAACAGTCTTTTATTAGATGTCCTTTCTTCTTACAGTACTTACATTTAATTTTCTGTTTTGATTTATTTTCTTCTGGGTTATGAGGTTTTCTGTCATTAGAGTGGCTTTGTTTGAAGTTTCCTTTCACAAACAAACCTTCACCACTAGGTTTATCCTTTTTATCAAACTGTAGCTCAAGCTCTCTAGTTCTTAGGGCTGAGATTATGGTGTCTGTGCTTATACTATCCCTTCCATACTTTAGAGCATTCTTAATTTCTTTATACGGTTCAGGCAAAGAGTTTAGAAGCACATAGGCCTCGTTTTCATCACCAAGTTTTTCTCCTAGGTTTTAAATTCACTAACTATCTTCTTGAACTTAGATAAGTTATCAGTTAGTATTTTAGATGAATCTATTTTAAATGTGAAGAACTTCTCCCTAAGATACATTTTGCTAGGAAGGTCTTTAGTAGCATACAACTCTTTTAGCTTAGTCCATATTCTAAATGTAGTTTATTGATCTAAAACTTGTCTAAGAACACAATCACTTACATTAAGAACTAAGGTACCGTAGGCTGCCAGCTCTCAATCCTCCTTTTCTTAGGTTGTCATTGTGGCAGGGAGAGTTGATGGATCAAGGATGGCTCTGTGGGCTTTCTGCTGGTCGAGTATCACCTTGATCTTGGCCTTCCACAGTCTGAAGTCTCCTTTGCCATCGAATTTCTCCGCTTCGAACCTTGTTACTGACATTTTGGATGAAAACTTGTGTCTTGATTCTCCAAGAATTGAGATCTTGAATGTCTATTGCTTTGATACCACTTTATTGGGCCTGCTCCTGCAAAATAAAGAAACAATAAGCCCGAATGATGAAATGAAGTGAGGCCCTTTACTGCTGATCCAAGCCGAGAGCTCTGTTCTTTGCCCCAAATCTTTGGTTGGTAGAGATCTTGGTTGAGAAGAGCCCACAATTTTCCAGCTGATGCCTTACACGTGGTCGATTCCACTGTTCTTTGTCTGATGGAAAAATAAAAAGAACTTTTTCTGACGGGTAATTAATACAAATCAAATTTTCTCTCTCTCTAGCTTTCTGATTCTCTCGTTCTCTGCCTTCTGAGTTCTTTTACTTTCTTCTAATCCTAATTTTTTTTTTGTTTGATCTGTGCGACTGCTTTAAGTATACGATGGAGGAGACTTGCAATCGGGTAGACGATGGCAGAAGAAAAAAGTAAACGATCATGCAATCGTGTAGACGATTGCTGAAAGAAAAGGTAGATGATCGTTCGATCTTCTAGATGATATGAAGAAAATGGTAAACGATCGAGCTATCTTGAGCTATCTTGTAGACAATGAGAAGAGAAGAAGAAAAATGCTCAACGATGTACGTGGTTCAGCTATTGAAGCCTACGTCCATGGGAAGGAGAGAGTTTTATTAAGAAGCTAAGTCACAGACTTTTTTTTTTCTTTACAGATCTTTCAAGTTTTATTAAAACTATGTAGTTGTTGTATCTAAAAAATTTGTAAATGATGATTATTTATACTATTTTTTGATACAAGTAGTTACAATAACTAACTGTAAAGATTAAACAAATGTGAAACCGCTTCTTGAATGTTGATGTATGAGCTTATATTCTTCAATATGTGTGGAGAAAGATGATTTAATATGTATATGTGTGTATAATGTATGTATGTATATAATCGGGATGGGGGTGGAGGCAGAGGTAGGGAATATAGTTCCTGTCCTCATCCACAATTAGTCAACGGAGAAAAAAAATCTCTCTACTCCCTCCCTATTCTCCGTTTAATTGGAGACTCTCCACTCTGAGGGTTAAACGGACATCTCTATTAATTATCAATTAACTTAGTTTGATTGATTACAACACAATTAAAGTATTTGATGAGGACATTTTAAGATTAACAGAAAAAAAGACTCACATTCCATACAATTTGTTATAATTCAAAACAATTTAGAGCCAATTGCAACTTTAATTTTTTAAAAAAATTGAAAATTGGGCGTGTGTCCTTAGGTTTTACTTTTTTGCAAACATATAAAAAAACTTCCGCCTGAAATTTTTATTGCTTTCTAATTTCTATATGATTGTTATGTGATTGCTATCTGATTTTTACGTGATTGTTATGTGATTGCTATGTGATTGCCATACCTGCAACTACAAAAAAGTTGAAGTCATGGCTTTGGTTTCTTAAAATGTATTTGACATACAATGGAATTTCCCAACAATTTAGGCCTTGCTTGATAACCATTTGGTTTTTGGTTTTTGTGTTTGAAAATTAATCCTAGTTTATCCATATTTCTTACAAGGATTTGCATTTTTCTTAAGTACAATGGTTGAATTCTTAGTCAAATTCCAAAAACAAAAACAACTTTTGGAAGCTACTTTTTTTAGTTCTCAAAATTTGGCTTGTTTTTTAAACCATTGATGAAAAGTAGATAACAAATGAAGAAATTTTTGAAGTGGAACTAATGTCAATAAGGGAAAATTTCACAAAATGACCCAAAAACCAAAAACCTTTCTATGAATGACCTCTTCCAAATAACTTATCTATAACTGATCTTTTGTCCATGTGAAATACCAATTTTACCCCCAACTTTAAGAACTCTTCGAACGCCTCGAATGCTTTACGAAGGATAGTTCACACTTTCGCTTATCCCTCTCATTGTGTGATTTTGTTCTCAGGTTTCTCCTGTTTTCTTTCATCGTCTCCCATCTTCATCTGAGTATTTGGCCACTTTCTTGTCGGTCGTTTCTACACATTTTCCACCGTCGTTGTGATCTGAAAGGTATATGACTCCTCTTCTTGAATGCATGTTGATATTCAAGCTTTCACAGTTTAGGGTTCGTACAATTTAGGGTTCACGCCCACCTTTTATTAAATGATCTCTCAAATTTTATTAAATGATTGATTCATTCATAATCAATTGTTTAGATAATCCTAGGTGAGCGTTCAGTATTTTCTAAATGATCGGTTAGAGAAACTTAAACGATCGTTTAGATAAAAATGTGTGATCCTTTAGTTTTGATTATGCGATCGTTTAGTTCTTTGTTATGCGATTGTTGAGGTTTTTGCATGATCGTTTAGTTCTTTGTTATGCAATCGTTTAGTTCTTGTTACCTGATCGTTTAATTTTTTGTTATGTGATCATTTAGTCCTTTTTTATACAGAAGTTTAGGTTTTTGTTATGCAATCTTTTTGTTTTTGTTATACAATCGTTTAGTTTTTGTTATACAATCGTTTAGTTTTTAATATACGATAGTTTAGTTTTTTTAGGCAACCATTTACTTATTGTGGTAATGTATACATTTGTTACAGATTGCTAAGATGGTCATCCCTACTGAGAAATATTTTCCTGCTATAGTTTCTTGCCAAGTCCACAAAACTGCATCGGTGATTAAGAATAAGTTGACAGAAGAGCAGATGAGAATGTATAGAAAAATGGCCTTTGGTCCACTGTTGGACGTAGACGTTATATCATTCATCATACTGGAGAAGAAGGTAAGATTCTCCCAAGACGATTTTAATTTGATAACTGGGTTGTGGCTGACCAAGGATAACAAATAGGCGATATTATGACTGCGATAACTCATTCTTGAACCAAAAGATGAAAATGATAAGGATAGTTCTTTCAAGGATGTGAAGACCGCATTCGAGAAGTTCACTTTTACAAATGATGAAGATGTTGTCGCATTGACATTATTCATCGAAATGGTGATGATTGGAAAAGACAAGAAAACTCAATTCGATGTGAAGACATTTGGGATTGTCGATGATCCTGAATTCTTTAGACATTATGATTGGGTCCGTCTTTTCTAAACGTACATTGAATAGTATGAAGACTATCACGTGTGGGAAGAAGGAAGCACATGAGACAAAGAAAGCAGAAAATGCTCATCATGCCTCATATTACTGTATAAAGAGATTTGCACTTGTATTCCAGGTATGTACCTTGTTTCCACTTCACTTTAATCTACATTGAATTTGTGTGTTATGTTGTGTAACAAAGCTCCCATATTATAAGTTTGAGCTTACGAAATTTTATCCACATCAAGTAAGTTCATAACCACAAAATTTAGCAATGCTACAATTCCTAGAATTCTTAGATGGACGTGTTCTCGTGCTCCATCTTATAAATCGATGAGTAAGAATGTTTTGCATCCAAAAAAGTAAGTAACTGATCGCTCAGTAATTCTTGGCATCTGTCATAGTTTCATGCATATGACTTGCTCGTTCGCTTATGTACAGACCATTTTTTTGACGAGAATTGTACTGAGTGCAGAGGAGATAAGTACAAGGAGGACCGGCTAGAAGAACTGAATGTGATTCATAATGTTGAAGAAAGAAGGATTGAGGAGGTTGAGAGGCATGAACACTCTCTCGATGAACCCTCTGACTTTAGGGGGCACGATGGATTCGACCAACATGTTAGGGAGCATAACACCTCCATCTGATGAACCCTTAGATCAGCCTATAACTAAGCATCATGTCATAGAGCTGAAACCATGTAAGAGGAGGAGACAGGATGAATCACCAAATAGGCAACATAAGTCCTTAAAATATCATCATTCCAAATCCTACCTACAAAGTTATTAGGGAGTAAATTAAAGAAGTTCGCAAAGATTTGGTGAACTTGACTACCATGGTCTGTCAGATGGATGATACCTTTACTGTTCAGCATCATCTGATGGGCCAGCAGTTAAACGAAATAAAGTTGCTAGTCTAGCGTCTGAATGAGGTATGTATTTAGATAATCCTAAACGGTCGTTTGGATAATCTTAAAGGATCGTTTAGATAACCATGTATGATCACTTCATTTATTGTATATTTTTTGGAATTTGTTCAAGATAATAATGAAGGGACTCATCACGATGAGAGGGACAATAGTGAAGGGACTCCTTGTGACGATGGTAATAATAATAATAAAAAAGGAATCCCCATGATGTCCAAACCTCAAGTTATTAGTGATCATTACGTGATTGTTGAACACAAGACGATTAAAGAAGCAATGGTAGATAAAGTACTTGAACTCCCCATACAACCATTCAATTTTAGGAGCCACTTAGATTTGAATTCAACCAAGGTTATGGAGAGTGCAACTCAAATGCAGGCCATTGAAATCAAAGTAAGGTTGTTATATGAATTAATAATCTTAACATTGTATTGTCGTTGATTTATAATTTAAATGTAGGAGAAAAATGACCTCCTTAAGCGTCGAAAAAGGAAGAAACCAACCAAGTTTTCACCCGAGGATGTAAAAGAGGGAAAAAAAGTCAAATACAGTTGGTAACAAAGAGGGAGAATCTCAAGAAGCTCAAGCACCTTCAAATGATTCTTATCCTACAAGAAATCCTTAGCCACCTCTTTCAAGTGATCCTTAACCACATCCTTCAAATGATCCTCAACTACCTCATTCAAGTGATCGTCAATTACCTTCTTTAAGTTATCTCAACCTTAATCACCTTCAAAATCTTATCAAGAAGCTCAACCACATGTAAATAAATATGGACCACAAACACTTACAGTGGAATTGAAACCAGCCACAAGTGTTACCAATCCTAACCCCTTGGTCCCTGTACCTGACTTTCCCATAAAGGACCTTTAGTTTCTATGACCCCTTGTTCCCAATCCCGGATGTTCTGTGGAATGCATACAAAAAATGGAAAAGCAATCCAAAACCTAAATATGAGAAGCGAAGGGTGGTATATACATTCTAATCAACCAAGGAGTTCTTCAAAACACTTGAGTAGAACACATGGGTGATTAGAGATGTGAATATTTCTACTATTATCAATAAGATCTTATAGTAATTCCTCAACGATCACTTAGAAAAATTCTATATGATCGTTTAGAAATTTTAAAACTATCGCTCAGATTAATACACGTGCATCATAAGTTGCAGTCTAAACCTGATATGTGCAAGTATCGATTCATAGTGGTTGATTACAACTTCACAGTATGCGAAATTTCACATCGTTGTATTACTCTTCATTCAACTTTATATTTATGTATTGCTTTGCCCCAGGATGCAATTATGGAGCCAGAAGGATTGCTTCTAAGATCCGGATGGAAGGTGTGGAAATGGATGATGGAAAAGTGGCAAACTGGTTGGATCAGGAAACACATATGAGGTTTTGGGTAGGCTCTTCTTACTTTATTGACTATGTGATTGGACAACATGAAGAGTACAAACCAGCATAAGTGGAAGTTGACTTCATTTTGGCCCAATAAACATCAAATAACACTGGTTCATGTTTGCCATTAATCTAGAAACATGCACTATTTATGTATTTGACTTCATCCCTAATTACATCGGTAGTGACATAATTGATGGTTATCTTCAAGTGGTGGCCAAAATTAATACCTTCAATGTTGATTTTTGTCGGATATGACAAGCGACATAGAAACTTCAAGTACGGACCATGAAAAGTGAAGAGACCGAAGGTGACATTCTAACATGGCAAGTCTCTTGACTGTGGTATGTTTTGTGCTAAGTTTGTAGAATATATTGTAACTACTACGAATAGGAATAACTTAGAATAGAACAATATGGCATTATTTAAGAAACAATAAGTTGCCCAAGTATGGGCTAATCAATATATATGGTAATCTGTACTTGAATTTCTTGAATTGAATTTGCACTGTATAAGGTTCAACCAAATAATATTAGAAACAATACTATCAAAAGCTAAAAAAAAAAAACATAATAAATGATCACTCACAAATAACTAAATGATTGTCCATAATACAATGATCGCCCACAAATAACTAAACGATCGTTCATAAAAAAGTAAACGATCGCCTACAAATAAGTAAATGATCGCCCACAAATAACCAAACGATCACACACAAATAAGTAAACGATCACACATAAATAAGTAAACGATTACCCATAAATTACATATCGTTAAGCCTACATGGGCTAGTGCCAGGTGTTATTTATGTCTGTCGCACATTTTCTTGTTATGACTTCTCTAACCACATTGTGTACACCAGGGGATTTATCGTGGCTCCTCTCCAATAGAAGGTATCCTAACGGTTTGACATAGACCCACACTTGGTACCTTTCGTGGTGGTAAAATTTCAAAGTCTTCAAAATCTAATCTTTAACTCCATTCTTGTTTATGTCCAAGAGGGAAGATTGGTTCTACATAAGCAATAAGCACACACTCAACTGTAAACCATTTTGCACATAATGTTTGAACATTAATGTTTCTAAGGGTTGTTGTAGATATTGCATGAGAGCACGAGATCTCCATGCAATTGAACTCCATACAAGTACATGTCCGTGAAAGAAGATCAATCAACCCCCTCCCCTCCCCCCTCCCTCCCCAAATATCCATCATCCACATTAATTATATGTACGTCCATCAGAGAAATACGATATGTTCTAAACATTAGTTTTGATTCCTTGTGCATGCCATTGCATGTATATATCCGACATTAAACCAACCTTGTAGCCACTCACGGATATGCTCAAATAGATTCGTGATTAGTAGTTCTCGTGCATCTTTCAACACTCCATTGAGACATTTTACTATATTTATCATCATCTTTTCTTATCTACAATGGACTTAATAAACCTTTGCCTACCGTTGTAATCCAATCTCCTCAAGATAGGTGATAACTTGTAGAAATACAAGTTATTGTAGCCTTTTACTTAAATAATGAGAGCAGAAAAGTAGAATATATATTGATTTTATTAAAAAATCATGCATTAAAATGATTCTTGAGTTGAATATAATTGAAATCCCTGCTGACCAACTATCATAAGTTAACATGCCTCGAAGTCCATATTTTAAAGTTATTGCATGCGTTGATCTCAAAGAAGCAAAGGTTGATAACATGCATCAGGATCATTGACACTGACCTAGTAGACATCCTGCAGTAACTTCAAAAGATTGACCATGATAATAGTGCTGACATTCTTACCTACCACGTCTGAATGACGGCTGATCAGAACAAGAATCTAGAGCAATCAGCATATGGCTCTATATATAGAGCCTTAACGTAAGAGACAAATTATCCAGATTTGACTTGAGTTCTCACTTAAGACAAACTTCTGTGATCACAAACGAAGAGAGAGATTATTTTCTAAGAGTCATTTATCTCATCCATTCCCTCTGATTGATGACCGGAATCTCGCTGGAGTAGAGCTTGAGAAAGTCTTCTCCACTCCATTCTACCATCAACAACAAGCAGCCTTGGCAGTTATCTATTTGAAGCAAGAGATTGCTAAAAACAGCCTTTCCTTCATATCTTTTCTCATCTCTATCCATTGTATTACTTTTCGAACTAAGAAATTATTTCAACTGTAATCAACATTTCTATCTTTATATATACATTATGCATCATGATTACATCCATTATCTTTTCTCTTTTCACCATTTTCTCCTTTATTACCATGAGTAACTAATTCTTTGTGGGGTAAGGGGAAGTTTGATATCATGAGCTAAGTTGAGAGTTTAAGTAGTTAATCCTGTTTCCTTAATGTGAGAATATAAAAATGTTTGCCTATGATCACTCATTGAGTCAAGTAGCTATAACCATCTGAGAGGTAAGTAGTTGTGGAACTCTTTAAGCAAAGTAAGAAGTGTTTCTAGAAATAGAAATAACCTTATGATTAATGAACATCATTCATGAGTCTTAGAAATATGATAAATGTGGTTGGTCGCTAAGAGGTGTGCGATGAATGGATGATACAGTCCTGGATTACTCTTGATGACAACTTAGGGACTTGTTATCAGCTTCCCCTAAAACCCTGCTTTCTCCATTCAACTTTACACACGTCAATAGCTACTGCTTATCGCTGCATTCTTATATTTAGTTTCTGTATGTTCTTAGTTTGGTTAGTGTACATTTTTAGCCTTAGAGTAGTTTTATCGCATGTTTTCTTCTGCTATATAATTTTAGTTTTCGTCGTAGAATGTTTGACCCTACAAAACTCTCAGTTATAAATTCCCGTGTTCGACCTTGGTTCATTCTGAGAAACTTGTGATCTTGTTATACTTGGCAAGAGAACAAGAAAACTTGTGACAAGCATATGTTTAACTACAACTGAATGCTTAATATCATCGCATAAATAGTCTAGTGTAGTTCACGATAGAGACATTTGGAAAGAAGTGCAACAATAGGCCATCACCTCGAGATATTAATGGAGCTTAGGCCCAAGACATCTGAAACTCAGACATTCTATAAGCTTTCGCCGCTAGGTAGAAGTGTGAGATTATATCCTTATTATTGAATCTATCCGTCCAGTTGTTCAGAATATGGTATACACACATAGGCATGAAATGCATCCAGGAATATACTTGAGACAGCCTTTGCAATTGAGATGTGACGATATGATATAATCACTAAATTCAAAATGTCCCCTACCAAATCCTTCAAACGAGTCATGAACAAAGTCCATGATGCAACGTTCTCACCATCTACAATACTTATAGCAATAGGATTTATGTTGTTATTGCCATCAATACACATTGCTATTAACAACATACCTTTGTATTTCTTGTACAAATAGGTCCCATCAACAAGGATTACTAGGCGGCTACAGTTCAAGAAACCCCTAATACACGGACCAAATGTCATGAAAACGTATTTAAGGTATTGTCCATCCTCTACTTAAACCTCAAAGATCGTACCCAGATTTTTAAGCTTAAGTGCCTCGCCATATGCCCTAACAATAGCGTATGATTCTTTCGGCGACCCTCGTGCGAACACCAATCCATACTCTCTAGCGCGATAAGCCTGTCCGTAACTTATATTCACTCCAAAATCTTGCCGACGTTCTGAATTGTATCCCTCAAGCGGTATGTTCAACCAACTTGTTCGTATTTGGACTTAATTAAGTGTCCAATAACCAAATTTTTTGGTTGTCGATGATTATCCATTCTCATTTCAAGAGAATATGTATATTCGCTTGGACATTTCATCACTTTGAAGGAATCGCTTTCTTTCAATTTTTTTACATGGTCCCTCAACTTGCATTCCTCCACTGAGCACCATACAATTAGCAAGCTCTTCGTTGACTTCTTTACACAGTAGTCGAAGTTCTTTGTTATTGCAAGTATTGACAATTTAACTGACAAGTCATATTTTGAAAAGAAAATCCGACCGACCTTTATATACTTGTCATTCAGGCAGTCATGAGGTAATGTGATGAGGTCATTGATAACAGGCAGAAATGCACGTTATCATAGTGCTAAGTTCTTAAACAATATTAGATTGTGTTGATAAAACATGTTAAATTACATCCATCAAGCATCAATGTCATAATATTGCGGTTGCATGCGTTCATCGTACAAGAACGGTTGATTTTAGTGTTTTTATGCAGAATATGCGTTGACGCAATACAAGAATTGCGATCATAGGAAATCATTGGTCAAGCGTAACTTCACCGCAAGGCTTTGCGATGATCGTGTTCGCAAATATTCGCCTGAGAAGGATCGCTACAACTTGGTCAGCCAACATGGTAGGCGCATCTGGGTGAAAGGCTAATTAATCGCGATGGGACAGAAAGCTGATGACAGTCGGATTCGAATTAAGTTGACAGTCGATAACAATCACAAGTACATTCAACTTTTCGGTGACAATTATTCGACGCATCAGTCAGAAATTAACGCCGTCCCATCTGTACAATCATGAGAGAGAAGTCGCCTTTCACCCTGGATGCTCTATAAATACGAAGGGCATCCTTCAAAAAAGAAAAAAAAACCAGTTCAACAGTTAGAAATTTCATACTTCAGTTCACACGTCTTTGTTCATAGTTTTTCCTTTCGTTTTAAGGCGAAGCAAGAGAAGAGTGGTGATGCTGGAGATCGCTCAGAGAAACTCGAGAGAGAACCTTAAGGTGAAGAAGAAGAGAGCAGACTGACTCTCGCGAGAAAGAGATTATCTTTTGAGCACGAGTACAAATCAGTGTAAAAGCCTGGTCAACAATTGATTGCTTCCAGACCTTTTATTCTATACTTGCATTGTTATTTTGTACTTCATCTTCATATTTATACAATGGAAGTTCTATTTCTACATATGTTCACTCGTTTAGCACGCATGAGTAGCTGAACTAGTCGAATGGGTTGAGAAAAAACTAAGCTAACATGACCTAGGAAATTCATTGCTTGTGATTGTCTTGTTTTATGTTGTGCCAAATACCATTTAGAGCTACTCGAGAGAGAGTCTAAAGAAAGAACCTAATGACTCGAGAGAGCTAGGTTAGAATCTGGACTCGAGAGAGCAAGATTAGAACTGCATAAACAAGAGATAGGGACTTAGAGATAAGCTCTGTTTGTCAACCTGCATCGCATGCATCCTAGAGATGGGAATGATATTATGTAGTCACCTTATTTGTACGTGTGGCATTTCATCATCGCATAAATAAGAATAGAGGCTTATGTGTAGGTCCTATAGACTTAGCGCATATATCGCATGCGTTCTAGCCTTAGAGGTTGTGGCATTCGCACCGAGAGGTGGTTTACTGTTGTATGCATGTTGCATGATCGCATAGCATGAACGCATCCTAGGAAGTGTTAACCGAAACCTTTCTCAACTCGTTCACTGCATACTCATCGCATTTTCCATTAATCAACTCTTTTCAAACTCCGCCGCATTTGTTTATTTTTCATCAACGCAAACAACAATTCCAACACTTTATTTATTTATCCGGTTACCGCATAGTTTCCATAAAAATTACCAATGCAACCTGTTTTCACAAGTCCCCGAGTTCAACCTTGGACTTACCAGGAAACTCAGTGGAATTTACACTTGGATTCCGCTGAGGAAACTTGAGTGCACAATGCAATTTCACCATCGCATATCATTGATAATCCACATCATAAAAATAACACATCAAGTGTTTGGCGCCGTTGCCGAGGACTTCGGCAAAATAGAGTACTAATTGTAATTTTTTGATTTCTTCGCAGACTCTCAATCTCTGGCGAATTACGACCCAAAGATTGAGAGAACGTTTAGACAGAGATTAAGAGACGCAACAACAACAAGAGAGAACACCAATAATAGCGGAGCAACCTGACGCAAAGGCCGCTAACGCGAATAATATAATGGCCAACCCTATCCTTCCGGCGAATGATCGCAATAGACCCATCCGGGACTATGCGTCTCTTAACCTCTATGATTTTTCTCCAGGAATCATGATGCCGGTGTTAGATAGATCGAGGTTTGAAATGAAGCCAGTAATGTTGCAGATGATCCAGGCTGCTGGGCAGTTTGGAAGAAGGCGTGGTGAAGACCTGCACGCCCACCTCCGGAGCTTCATAGAAATATGCAACACTTTTGTGTTCCTATCTCAATCGAGGAAGTTCGACTAAATCTGTTTCCATTTTCTTTGTGTGATCAGGCGAGGAAATGGGCATATTCTCTCAAATCGGGAGAGATAACTTCGTGGGAACAGGTGGTGAAAGAAGAAGGAAATTAATAACAAATTTTGAACAGGCAGATGACGAATCGCTCAGCGATGCATAGGCGAGGTTCAAGCGGCTGGTAAGAGACTGTCCACATAATGGCTTACCAGACTGCCTACAAATGAAGATTTTCTACCAATGACTGAATTTCTCTTCGTAGACCGCTGCTAATGCGGCAGCCGCTGGTGGTCTGCTCGACAAAACATATAAGAAGGCAAAGAGTATACTCGATCACATTTCCAAAAATCATGAGGATTGGAGGGAAAACGATCAGAGATTAAGAATTAAAGATAATGAAGCAAATAACGGGGCCATCACATCCCTGTAAAATCAAATGACTGTGATGATGAGTTTGATATAAGGCGTTGCAATTAATAATATGGGAGCGAAGAAAGGTCAGGTCAACGCAATTGCTCAAACAACCGCAAGTTGTGTCATTTACGGAGATGCTCACCCGATGGAAGAATGCCCAACAAACCCGCAGTCGATATGCTTTAAATAATCTCTATTCCAACACATATAACCCCGAGTGGCGAAACCACCCAAATTTTGCATGGAAAAATCAACAACAAAGCGTTCAACCTGTGGCACAAAAAGGAGGGCCACCCAGATTTTTTCCGCAAAACAACGGTCCAATGCATAGCCAAGCTAGCAGCTCACAATCACCGCATCTTCGTCCTTAGAGAGCTTGTTGAAGCAGTACATTGAGAAAAACGAATCAGTGCTTCAGAATCAAGCTACATCCATCAGAAATCTCGAAATTCAAATGGGATAAATTGCGGGCGAGCTGAAAAATAGACTGCAAGAAGTATTGCCGAGCTCAACTGAGCTTCTTCGCAATGTTGTGGGTAACAGGAAGGAACAATGCTTAACAGTTTCCTTGCTAAGCGACAATATGTCTGCGGAAGTGGGGGAGAAGCCTATTGTGACCAACTTAAATGTGGTGACAACCGAGGGCTCATTGACCTATAGTTTAGAGAAGCCCGAGAAAATAGACCTTGAAGTTGCATCCACCCTTAAGCCTCTAGATCTTGAGACAGAAGAAGTCCAACCACCAGTAGCTCCACAAAGATTGAAAGAGGAACAAAATGAGGAAGAAAAGATCGCAATAATTGCTGCAGCGCAAAATGCTATGATCCCACCTAAAATAGGCGACCTAGGAATCTTCACGATACCTTGCTCCATCGGAGGGACCTACAGTGGCCAAGAATTATGTGATCTTGGGGCAAGTATAAACATAATGTCGCTATCAATCTTCAAACAATTGAATACCGACACACTTACGCCCACAAAGAAAACTCTCCTGCTCGCAGACAGATCTCGAATACATCCTGAAGGAGAGTTGAAAAATGTTGCAATCTCAATTGATAAATTCATCTTGTCGGCAGACTTCCTCATTTTGTACTATAAGGCAGATGCACCCATCATATTGGGACGACCTTTCCTTTCAACCGGTTGTACTCACATTGATGTGCGTAAGTGGGAAATTGTAATGAGCATTCATGGGGAAAAACTCCGGATTAAGGCAGTAAAGATCCTAGAGGACAAAGAAAAGAGAGAAAAGCCACCATGGACGTGAACAAACCAGCCTCGAATAAGTGGTCCCTGAGTATTATATGATTCAACCTCATCAGGGACACAATCCTTTTGAATATCCTTTTCCTGCATCAATTTCACCATCGTATATCATCCATAATCCACATCATAAAAATAACGCAGCATCAGTCATCATATGATGTGCTCTCTAATGGTCTAGGTATATCTACAAATGGTTGGGTTGGAACGTTGGAATACATTTGAACCAAAGGCATCACCACTGGTGAGATAGGAGTAGGTGGGGTTGGAACATGAATGTAAGGTGTTGGAGAAGTTTGTGATCCTGAAGATTGTCAATATTCATGGTCATTATTGAACTGTGGAGTACATCTGGGTTCATTGTTGTGACCAAAACCAAGCTTCACTTCAATCATCCCCAATGTTAGCTCAATATGATCATCCAATGAAGACATGGTGGGAATATTACGTGTTGGAATGTTTGCAAACCTAAAGTTTTGACTGGTTAGAATGAGTTGATTCGTTGGATTGCACTACTGGTACATATTCTCTGTGTGTATTCCATGACTTTCGCGAGGTTAACTGATACAAATAACGGCATCTAGGATGCACCACTATCTTCTAAAAAAAGTTAAGGTCTTCATTATTGATTATGTCAATTGGGAGAGTTGGGACCAATAGATTGTAACAACATTTGATGTGTATCTCAAACATATCTGGATTGATATTCAGTTGTTTGTGCATAATACTCACTAAATTCACTGACCGCTATATCATTTTTTACCTTCAGACCTTTCATATGACCTCCAACATAATTGTTTTCAGATTTGTCCCATTCCTCACCAAATCATACAAAGATGCGAAGTAGTGTCATTGATTTCCAATCAAATTAGAAAATCTTAAGCAATATCCAATGAGATTTTAAGAGATCGCCCAGTAATTGATAAACGATCCCAACTATTTATATGTGTTCGCTTAGTATTGTCACGTATATACAACTAAACAATCGTTTACATTATACTAAACGATTGTTTATATGTTATATAAACGATCATTAATATAATACTAAACAAGCATTTATATTGTAATGAACAATCATCTATATATTACTATACAATCGTTCATTTAATACTAAACGATACTTATTATGAAAGCGATTTGGGACAAGAAATACTGTAGAATATCACTTACATTCTCTCCGTTTCTGGATCTGACGAACAGATCTTGCTCTATACCCAAAGACACAATGAAATGAACAAAGATGAAAGCGATAAAAAATGAGAATGTTGGACTAAAGCTCTGAAAGAACAATGGGAGAACTTCATGGTGAGTTCAATGGAAAATTAATAACTGAGAGTATCCTTTCATTTTTGATATCAATGTTATTCAATGCAATTGGTAGAATATTAGTTGAGAATAAATACTTTGGTGGAATGTTAGCGTTGCATTGAGTACATATTGAATGAATCACTGAAGAAATCGTTGAAGAAAGAAGACGAATGTGGCGCAGTCTGAAGAGTTTTTAAAATTGAGGGTAAAATTGGATTTCATATGGACAAAAAGTCATATAAAAGTTTTTAAAAAGAGGTCATTCATAGAATTTTTTTATTTTTGAGTCATATGTAAAATTTTTCGTCCATAAACTTAAGTTTTACAAACAAAAACAATAAACAAAATGATTATTAAATGAGATCTTAATGTTTCGATATTAAATAGAAGTGTAATTAGTATTTAGTACTACAAAATCCAATTTTTATCTTTTCCATTCTTTTTTTTTTTTTTTTTTTTTTAACTCTCTCTGATCCCTATCTCACGTTAAGCCACCTCTCTCCTACCCAGCCACTGCACCCCGCCCGACCGCCGCGGCACGCTGCACTCTCAGTTTCACAGTCTCAGCCTTCCGACGAACTCGTCTCGTCTCTCTGGCAAACACTATGTTATTTTTTCGCCTCAGAAACACATTGGTTCAGCCCCTAACCCGTGCTGTTGCCGAGATCGTCCTGCGGCCGCTCATTTTTCAGATTCCCAGGTTTTGATTTTTTTTCTTTGCTTTGTTGGTTTATGTTGGTCAATTCTCTTCACCCATGGAGACATTAACCAAACACATAGAATGATTTCAAATCATCCTTACAAATTCAGGGTTCCTAATATGCAGTTAAGCTTTCAATCTTGTGTCTAATATATATTGACTGATTCAGTTAGCCTTTAAGATGGCAATGCTTTAACATACAACTGTTTTGCTAATTGATAATTTGTTAACTGTTTGCAAATTTTATGAAGGTTTTACTGAAGTAGTATTTTGAAGAAACGATTTGAAGTATGACCTGAGAAGGGTTTAGTTTGGAGAAGAGTGAGGTGTTCATTTCCAGCACCAGCACAATTTTCCCAGAAAAAGTCTTTTTGTGTTGGGTTTTCTCATGGCTATCAGTTCCTGTAAAAGCTCAAATGAATAGACATTGGCTGTTGCCTTGTCAAACATGGGGGAGAGCTCATGTGTTTACAAGAGAATGCTTTTCTGACGGTTCTACCATTGCACATGAAGTTGTGTGTCGTCTTCTTCCGCTTTTGCTGTTTACAGGTTTCTTCTAATTCAGCATCTACATGTAATTTCCTTCCATTCTTTTTCTCTAGAAGATGGTTGAGTCAAAGTCAAAGAGTCCCATCTTCATTTTTGCTTCAAACCAGACCATTTCCTGATTATTCTCCCAAGAAGCCTACAATTAGAGATACTGACCTTATCCATGACATCACTGCTGCAATTAAGTTGCGTCGTTATGAGCCCCTTCGTTGCATTCTAAAGCCTCATGAACCTAACTTTAGGCATGATCATCTGATTTGGGTACTAATGAACATTAAGAATGACTATAATCTGGTTTTGGCTTTCTTTGATTGGGCACGGGTTCGTAGAGATCCATCACTAGAAGCCCGTTGCATTGTTATTCACATTGCCGTGGTGTCAAACGATCTTAGAATGGCTCATGAACTGGTTCATGATTATTTTTTGAACTCAAAACTGGAGGTTGGTGTTACAGTGATTCAATTTACCAACCGGCTGATATACACATATAAATACTGGGGATCAAACCCCATTGCATTTGATATATTTTTTCAAGTCCTAGTTGAAATTGGTTATTTAAGTGAAGCAAGAAAACTATTGGACAAATTATTGAGCTACGGATTAGTTGTCACTGTTGATTCTTGTAATGCTTTTCTTAGTCGCATTGCTAACAATTCTGAAGGAATAGAAATGGCAATAAAGGTTTTTTGTGAATATGGTATTAGTTGGAATACTACATCTTATAATATCATTATTTATTCTTTATGTCAATTGGGAAAAGTAAAAGAAGCCCATCGGTTACTCATGCAGATGGATTTTAGGAGTTCTACACCTGATGTTATTAGTTATAGTACTCTGATTGATGGATATTGTCATTTGGGAGAATTGAAGAAGGCATTGAAGCTTATAGATGACATGCAAATAAAAGGACTGAAACCAAACCGTTACACCTACAATAGCATAATATTACTTTTGTGTAAAATTGGTAAGCCATTTGAAGCAGAAAAAGTATTGAGAGAGATGATGTCCCAAAAAATTATTCCTGATAATGTTGTCTACACCACTCTCATACATGGTTTCTTCAAATTAGGACATATTCAAACTGCAAAGAAATGGTTTGACGAAATTCTGTTTAAGAAGATCAGTCCTGATTGTGTAACCTATACAACTCTTATCCAGGGATTTGGTCAAAGTGGAAAGGTAATAGAGCCACAAAATCTTTTCCATGAAATGATTAGCAGAGGCTTAAAGCCTGATGAAGTTACATATACAACGCTAATCGATGTTTACTGCAAAGCAGGTGAGATGATGAAGGCATTTTCTCTTCACAATGAGATGGTTCAAATGGGAATGACTCCAAATGTTGTTACTTACGGTGCCCTGATTGATGGCCTTTGTAAGCATGGAGAACTAAATACAGCAAATGAGCTTTTGGATGAGATGCGCAAAAAGGGCCTTCAACTGAATGTGTGCACTTATAACTCAATGATTAATGGTATTTGCAAAGCTGGAGATATTGCACAAGCAATTAGATTAATGAAAGAGATGGAGGTGGCTGGGATTGATCCTGATACTATCACTTATACCACGGTCATTGATGCTTATTGTAGATTAGGAGATATTGGTAAGGCTCATAGACTTCTTCAGGAGATGTTAGATAGAGGTCTTCAACCAACAGTTGTCACATTTAATGTTCTAATGAATGGATTTTGTATGTTGGGAATGCTCGAAGATGGTGATATGCTCTTGGGATGGATGCTAGAGAAGGGTATTGTGCCTAATGCAATAACGTACAATACTCTCATGAAGCAGTATTGCATTAGAAATAATATGAAAACTACAACTGAGATTTACAAGAGGATGCGTAGTCAAGGAGTTATGCCGGATAGTAACACCTACAATACTTTAATAAAAGGGCATTGTAAGGCACGAAATCTGAAAGAGGCATGGTTTTTACATAAAGAAATGGTTGAAAAAGGATATGTTCCCACTGTTACTTCATATAATGCACTTATAAAGGGGTTTTATAAGAAAAGGAAAATTTTGGAAGCAAGGGAACTCTTTGAAGAGATGAGAGGACATGGGTTGGTTGCTGATGGAGAAATATACAATATCTTTGTTGATATGTACTACGAAGAAGGAAATATGGAGATAACTCTTAATCTCTGTGATGAAGCAATTGAGAAATGTCTTCTTAATGAGAGATGAAAACGAAACAGCTGGAGTAGTTTTATATTTTTCTCTATATAATGATCAAAACAGATGCAAGGAGGGGACTTGCCAAGAGAATTTACATTCCCCACTATTTTTCAGGTACAAGTGATTTTTTATCCATGGTAACTAAATGCACCTCACACTCCTAGCTCATGGCTAACTTATTTTATTGGCAATATTTCTGTAGAAGCAAGAGCATGGATTGTGCATTATCTCTCCTGGAGAAGGATGGATTATTCAAGCTTTCAGAAGACAAAATTGATACGATTTGCACTTTGACTGAAGGTAGTAGCTTCATTACAAAGTTTAGAATTAAGGCTGCATTTATACCAGTTGAAAAGTAATCCATCAGTGGTAACAAAAAGTGGGCCCCAGTTGGCTCTCCATAATCATAATGAGATGTGGGGTCCACTTTGAAATTTGTAATTAAATCGTGTAATCTGATTAAGGAATAAAAGGTGTTCAATTTGATTATGGTTGAAAATTACATGAGATCCACTACCTCTATCATTACTGCTACAGATATTGTTATTGTAACAGTATGAAAATTATGAATTTGCCACATTTATTGTTATCTTTACCGTTATCGTTACCATTACCGTTAGGGTCAAACAATACTGGAAACAGTAACAGTAGAATGGACAGATTCATAATTCTAAGTAAATACAATAAAAAACAATCCAATTGTGTTTGTGATTTAGGTCTATTACAATTCATTCATCAATGAAATCTCATTCCAGTTACACCAATTTGTTTGGTAAATGTGGTCTAAATTTTAATTCTTTTTCTTTTTCTTTCTTTTTTTTTTCTTTTTTCTTTTTTTTTTTTTTGAAAATTTTAGAATTAAATTCTTGCCCTCACTATGTAAGATGGAATGCATAATACTGGTCTTTGACTCTCTTATGGAATCTTGCTGGAAATTTGAATTGATGTATTCAGGTTCAGACATGGAAAACCTGAAAGACGCCCAAACTGGCTCTTTAAGAGGTAGGCTCTAAAATGAGGCACAAAAATTACATTCCTTAGAAAGGAGGATATGCGGTCCGTAACCCAGGGTAATAATCCTTTGTTTCTTTCTGGCTTATTTTTGTAGAATTTTGAGAGTGCAATGCAAGAGGTCAGGACCTGTGCATCTTTGATCGAACTTGGCACATAATAATGAATGAAACAAGCAATTTGGGAGCTTATCCCTTTGAATCACAGAAGGTGAGCTGATTGGCTGAGGATTTAAACCAATTGTCATTGTTTTCAAAAAGATTTTTGGTTGTCCTCTTTCAAGAGCTGCATTTTCACTAAATCCATGATAATGTACTGGTCATTCATTCAAAAACTTCAAATATTGTTCGTCATTTTTCGGTTTATTTTCTTGTTTTTCCTTCTTAAGAGCAATTTGTATCTTTGAGTATTAATCTTGTTCCATTTTGAAACCTGAAAGAATGCCTTGCAGCTCATGTGCTTCATTCGGAAATTTATTTCATACATGTGGAATTTGAACCATAAGTAATTGATCAATGAGTGAGTTTAAGTGCTTTAGGTGTACTTCTTCCACAGGTTCTTTAAGTCTTGTGGCATCTTCACTTGTACATGTCTCTCTCTCTACATATCCGGTGTAATCTCCTGTCACATCCGCCATTCGGTTTTCCTATGAGCGTCATTGTAGAAGATTTTTGGAGGATATTTAACTTTTTCTTTACAACTATGCTTGAGATGATTTGTTCTATAGTTTATATATTTATGGCCTTGAGATCTAAGGATATTTAACTTTTATTTTTCCTTAATGTTGAGCTGACATATTAGACTTTATTAGCAAAGCCTCTACTTTTATCTACAAAAAGATTGAAACTGCCTTGCGGCTAAGCCCTTGTGCTACCAACTAATAAGGTGTTATCTTTTGTAGGCTGTTCCAGTCTTTCTACGGATTCGAGTTCAAGTTTTACAATGACGAAGTTATCTTGATCCTCCATTTGAATATCTATTAGGACAAGAAAATTTCTTCGGTCATTTTGTGGAAAGAAGTGAGGAAAAATAAAATTCTACTCATTGAATGTTTTGTGAGAGGAGGCTGCTTTGAGATATGCTCTGAAACGCCCTTGCAGTTCATACATAGTGGGTGTTTAGAGCAAGGGGTAGAGTTTTGAAGTCTAGAGAATCATCTGGCCATGAGACTTATAATGCGAGGAGTTAATAAAGCATTACATTACGCCACGTTTACTAATCCGTAATGAAAATTGTTGCAATCATAATGAGTTCACATTCATGTATTAATTATAGGATATTTGTAATACATAGTAGAATAAGAGAAAAAAAATCTAAAAATATATTACATCTTTAAAATATTTGCAAATATAGATGAATTGACTAATCAATCTTTGAATTTTTTTTAATTTCCAATTTCGCCCTCCCTTATCTTATTAATTATACATTTTTCTAGTTTTTTTATTTTCTTTCTCTTATTCGATTTTTGCTTCTTCCCTCCATTTTTTTTCATTTTTAATTTAATTTTCTTTCTCAGTTTTTGTTTTTTTTCTTTTTAATTTTATTTTATTCTTTATTTTATCCGATTTTTATTTCTTTCCTTTATTTTTTACTTTCTATCATTTCCTTCTTTTTCCCTTTTTTTCTTTTTTTCTTTTTTAATTTTCCTTTCTTTCTTCGTTTTTTTCTTATTTTTATTTTCTTTCTTCAGTTTTTGCTTATTTCTTTTTTTATTTTTATTTTTTTCCTTTCTCCGATTTTTTCTTCTTTCCTTATCTTTTTTATTATTTTCTTTCTTCTTTCTTCGATTCTTTTGCTTCTTTTCCGATTTTTTGCTTTTTTTTTTTTTTTTTTTTTAGTTTTCTTTCATTTGTTCGGTTTTTGCTTTTTTTTTTTCTATTTAATTTTCTTTCTTTTTTTTTTCAGCTTTTGCTTCTTCTCTTTCTCCTATTTTTATATTTTTTCTTTCATTTATTTGAATTTTTTCTTTTTTTTTTTCACAAGAATTATGAGGCTAAGTTCCATATGCAAGACTTGAAAGTACTCAATTTATAAGTGACTTAACACCAACAAGCCAATCATCAAGTTTGATTATTATAACAAATAATAAATATAAATAGCAAATGAAAGTTTATATAGTCACTAATATTTTTTATCATTGATAGCATAATTTTTTATTATATTTTTGTAGTTAATAACCACTTATAGAAATTTATCATTGATAGTCAACTTAGTGAATTTAATTAATAAAGTTGATTCTCGAACTAAAATGTACGAATGCCTAGAAGTTATCACTAATAGCATGTTTATTAGTGATAGAAGCTATCATTGAAAAGAAAAGACTTATAAATGTTTGGAAAGGACAAGAAAGGGGCAAAAAGGTGTTCAGTGGTTATGATTGATAGAAGTTACTACTGATAGCATGTTACCAGTGATAAAAGCTAATACTAATAACATGTTATCGATGATAGAAGCTATCCAATAGCACGTTATCGGTGATAGAGAACTATCACTGATAGCATGATATCAGTGAGATCATTGATAGCGTCTTATTAGTGATGTTATCAGTGAAAGAAGTTATCACTGATAACCACAATATGAGTGATGTTAGTGATATCGGTGATAAAATTTAGGTGATATCTATATATCAAGTTTTTTTCAAAGGTGATAACCAGTTATAGAAGTTTATCATTGATAGCCTTAAGTGTTAATATTTTAAGGTTGATTCTAATTGATGAAATCTATCAGTGATAGCCACGATAAAAGATTATTAATGATAAATACTATAGTAATCAAAGTTGTTGGTCTTCTTTCAAAGTTGATCACTATTTATAAATCTATCATTGATAGACACTGATAGCCTTAAGTAGTAATATTTCAATGTTGATTCCAATTGATGAAAGTGAATCAATTATAGCTACTAATAATTGATAGTAAATTAAAAGCTAATATTTCAAGATTGTATTAATTTTTCTTAAATTGAAAGCTAGATAACAACTATCATCGATAGCAATGATTGTAGTTGATAGCAGCTATCAGTGGTTATCATTGATAGCTGCTATCAGTGATAGCTTTTAATCTGAGAAAACCGGGAAGAAGCGATCAAAATGGTGGCTAGGTATGAGTTTTTTAGTCTTTTACCATTTTTTGATCTATATATGCAATTATTTTATGCTTGTACTACATATTCTATTATTTTGGGCTTGAATTCTATTTATGCAACTAACCCTTAATTATAATGGGCTTCAATCGCAAAAGGAATGAAATTCTTTTGACTGTGTTTACTACTAATGCAATCGTAGTAAAAAAAAAACTATTAATGTTGTTTACTTCATAGGCAAATGTAATGAAAAGGGTAAATGACGAAAACTTAGTAAAAATGAAGGTGTGGGTGTTAAGTAATAATCAAATGTATTTAGATTGATGACCTTCTTGAAGTGATTGAATCTTATGCGGAAGCATACGAATGCCGATGCCATTGATTTTGATTTAAGAAAAAAAAAAAAAACAGAAAAGTGGACGAGATAAACAACATTAGCATGCTTGTCAACATAGAGAAAAAAGAAACTTTTGAAGATTCTCCTCGATTAGTTTCTTCTCTGTACGAACTCCCTCTAACCTTGGACACCATCAAAAAGCTTGCACGAAATCCCACGAATGGCACAAAGAACACCATCATTTGACTATATTGCTATTCTCAGGTAAGGTTCTGAATTGTAGGATCCAAGATGTTTTTGGAATAGGGAATAATCAAATCACAGAGAATTTTAGTGATTTTTTTTTCCATATAGAAGAGAGAATTCTATTTCAATGTAAATTAGGTTAGAACTATGTGTTTATACTTGCAAAACCCTTTGCAATTTCAAATGATCGGAGGGAGTTATTTTAGCTCCCCACTCCCCTCTGTGTAACTTCCCTACGTAATTTTAATTTTATATAATTAATTAAATATACAGAATCATATATAATATAATAAATTAATTAATTAGTTTAAATTAAATATCACATATTTAATTAATTATGCATTTAAATCATATTAAAATGCATATCTTCTTACAACCATTTTAATATGAATCTTATTTATATTAATTTTAACCTATAAGATTTATATGAATCTCACTCATATAATTAATATTTAAATCTTATTTATCTTTTTATATTATAAAGTTTGATTTTGAATCTTATTGAAAATCAGTTTTATATTATAATGCATCCATATATATTATATTAATTGTATCTTATACAATTAATTTACATTCACTTATATAATTTTAACAATTCAAATTCTTCCAAAACTAATTGATCTTTGTTTTACCTTTAATGAGCTAGCAAAAGGACTTAATAGACCTACATATTATACATGACTAAATTAATTAAACTCTTTAATTAAATTAATCAACATTAATTATTAATTAACTGCAGACTACTCCATTAAAGACCCATAGTTACACTCTTCACACTGTAGAATATATTTATATCTATGGATATAACCATTACTAGTAAGACAATCCTTCACGAGTTACTCGTGATATAGTTGGGTCAAACTGTTGTTTTACCCTTATAATTACCTCTTACTTACTTAAGTTTCATTGATTCTCTAATGAACAACCTGTTTATGATTCTACTATAAACAAATCCCTCTGGGGCCAATGAAAGGGAGGGGCCCATTGTTCAAGATCTGGGGTCAGCAGTTAAGGGAGCAATTCATCTACTTACCCTAAAGATAGGAAAGAATGGACTCCATCTTGTGTAGCTATGTTCCTAGCTCCCTACTTGGACAAATCTCCAAAATGATAGACTTATTAAGTCTACGACACGGGCCACTCTCACCCATACAAATCAAAAGATTGCCCTCATAGATAGGAGTTCATAACTCATTCATGATTGAGGTCGAGTTATTTCTAGTCATCCTATAAAATGTTAATCTCTTCAGTCAATAGTGTTATAAAGAGAGATAAATCATTTTATGGTCCGGTCTTATACAAACTCTTTGTATAGGATACCTCTACTCGCAAGTCTCCACATGAACGATTTGGATCTCATCGGTTGTAACACGTACAACATTTATAGCATTTACAAAGTGGGTCATATCTGTAGGTCTACCACATATTGTTCAAGTTGCATAAAATAACATTGAATCATAGTTTATTGGATTGAGTTAATGTAATCTAAATGTCACATGAAATAACTCTTTATTTTATTAAATAAATAATTCGTATATACAATTTAAAAACTACGAGAATCACGAGATTTAGGGCATTAATGCAACAATCTCCACTTGTCCTAAAGCTAGTGGGGCGTACAATACAAAAAATAATACAGTAAAGTACACAATACAATAAATGAGGGCATAGACTATACCCAACTCCCACTTGCCCTAGATAAGATGATGCATATCTCGTAGACCTAGAGTCTCCAGGTGACCCTCAAATACTTTAGCCATGAGAGCCTTTGTAAATGGATCAACAGCATTGTGCTCCGAACCGATCTTTGCGACGATGACGTCACCTTATTGCACAATCTCCCATATCAAATTATAATTACGCTTGATATGCTTTCCTCTCTTGTGGCTTCAAGGCTCCTTGGAGTTTACCAAAACACCATATATTATCACAATAAAGTGTGATGGACATTGACATGTTTGAAAATACTTCCAAGTCTGTCAAAAACTTCATGAGCTCGACATCTTCTTTAGCAGCTTCACAAGCAACTACATACTCAGCCTCCATGGTAGAGTCAACAATGCAACCTTGCTTGATGCTATGTCAGGCTATAACTCCTCCATGAAGAGTGAACACTGATCCTGATACAGATTTCCTAGAATATTTATCAGTCTGAAAATCTAAGTAACGTTAAGGATCAGATCCTTATATACAAGCATATAGTACCTCGTTCTCTTAAGATACTTGAGAATGGTCTTAACTGTAGTCCAGTGATCAAATCCTGGATTTATTGTTATCTACTAACTATCTCAACTACATAACAAATGTTTGGTCTAGTAAACAACATGACATACATAAGTATACCCACAATCAATGCATAGGGAATCCATCTCATTTTCTCAAGCTCTTGAGATGTCTTAAGACATTGTTCCTTAGACAATATAATTTGATGCTTGAAAGATAGTAAACCCTTCTGGGAATTCTGCATCGAATACCTGACAAACATTTTGTCAATATACGATGCCCGAGACAAGGCCAACACTTTGTTCTTACCATCCCTGATAATTTGAATCCAAAGAAAAAACTGTGCTTCACCCAAATCTTTCATTTGGAATTGAACAGCCAGACCTTTTTTTTACATCAATCAGTAAACCTACATCATTTCCAATGAGTAGGATATCATCCACATACAACACTAGGAAAGCTATTGAACTATTGATGATTTTCTTGTAGACACAAGATTCTTTAACATTCAGGTCAAAGCCATAAGACTTGATCACAATATCAAATTTTATATTCCAAGATCGAGATGTCTGCTTCAATCCATAAATGGGCAGATAAAGCTTGCAAATTTTTTGCTCTACACATTGTTCAATGAATCATTCTGATTGCTTCACGTAGATATTCTCATCAAGATTACCACTCAAAAAGACAGTCTTGACGTCCATTTACCATATCTCATAGTTATAATATGTGGCAATGGACAAGAGAATACAGATAGACTTCAACATGATAACAGAAGAGAAAGTTTCATCATAGTCCATTCCCTCTACAACCCTTTGCCACTAGAGACTTGAAGGTTTGCACCTTACCATCTACACCATTTTTTCTCTTGTAGTTTCATTTGCAACCTAATGGTTTTACCCCTTTAGGTTGATCTACAAGATCCTAGACTAAATTGAAGTACATTGACTTCATTCCAAATTCATGGCTTTAACCCTTTCATCTTTTTCGATATCATTCATTGCCTAGTTATAGGTTAATGGGTCCTCAATGTCATTATCTAGTGACGGCCTGGGCTTCTATTAAACCCATATAGCGAGTAGGCTGGGTTATAACCCTCCAACTATGCTGAGATATTCTCAACTCTTGAGTTGGATGTGCTTGACTCGATCTGGATATCTATAACTTTTGTTGACTAGCCTCTTCAACAACTCTTGTTGAAGTTTCATTTGTTTCATTGGAAAATTTATTTAACACAATTTTATTGTGTGATTTATACTCACTAATGTGGTCTTCTTCCAAGAATGTAGCATTTGTCGATACAAATATTATATTTTCTCTTGGATCATAGAAGTAACAACCTTTCGTTTCTTTGGGATAGCCTACAAATAGGCATACTCTTGAACAAGGTTCTAATTTCTTTGGATTTGCCTCAAACACGTGCCAGACAACCCTAAAACCATTTTGCAGTCCAGTCTTATACAAACTCTTTGTATAGAATACCTTCACTCATATATCTCTACATGAACGATCAGGATTAGGTCATCTGTAATACTTTACAATTATTGTGATAATTACAAAGTGAATCGTATCTATAGTATCACTAGGATAAGGTAACTAATCTTATCCATATACTACATACCATTTAGGTTATCACTTAAACACATACATGTTTAAGTTACATAAAATAACCTTGAATCTCTCTTTAATGAATTATTGCATATAAAAAATAATCAACCATTTTTTCAAATAACATATAACTATGAGGCTTTAGGGCATACATCTCAATAATCTCTCACTTGCACTAAAACCGGTGAGATATGATAATGGAGACTTCAAGTAAGCCATTACAAAGGTTGATTATCTCATAACTCTCCTACTATGATGAAGACTTGTGTGTTTGACAATTAGAAATTGATGTTCAAATGAAAATAAATGGTTAACAACACTTGTTAACTATTACGTGGTTTTACTTGGAACTAATTCATCAACACAACTTGACCGTTTTACAGGTCCGTAACCTTTCATTTTGACTTTCCAAATGAAATCAGTATTTGTCACACAAATACATCATTTTATTTTGGACTGTCCAAAAGACCATTTTATAACTCCTCAAGGACTACCTATATTTAATTGTCTTTTCAAACTTTATTTCGCCAAGGGTTCGTTTTGACACAAGTGTCTCAATTTACTCAAATACTGAAATGTCGTAAACCAGTTCTACAACAATTTCATAATCCAAAATTATTTTTCAAACATTTTTTGAAGAAATAATGTTCAAAATTGCAATCTCCACTACATATCCTTATTGAGTTTGGCATTAGTGTAACTTTAAAAAATAGGACTATGTTTAACAAAGTACTTAACATGTACTAAGTTAAACAATGCCACTTTTCTTCTGTTGCAGCACAATTTATTCAAATTGTATCTAATGCTTGAAGTTGAGATCTCATCTCATCTCTATCAATTAGCTTAGTATAATAAAATTTTTGCACTAATTATTATATTTTGATCATAATGTCAAAATATGTTTTCTTAAATGATTTTAATTTTAGTCAAATTTCTTTTGAATATTTAAAAAAAAATAAGACTTAAATTGCATTATATTAAGATATTTTCATTTATAAATACTCATTAATCATATTTATGACATATTTACGATGTTAGACTTATTCTTTTATCCACTAGATAACCTGGGTCAAAATACATAAGTCCAACAAATTCTTTGGTCAGGTAGTGTTGTCCAATAAGGTTTAGTGACATTCTTGCATGAGAAGCAAGACTTTTAACAAGTAATAGTAACTTAACTCTAACTCTTAGATAATTACCCATATCTATCATTTAAATGCCAAAGATAAGTATCCTTTTAGGAGAAAAGAATTTGTCTTTCTTTCTAGATTAATTAATCCTTACTTTCTCTCAGTTTAGTATTTAGATGTGCTAACTTTTAACACACAGAAAAATATATTTAATTAAATCTAAACATATTTTCAAAACAACTTTTAAAAATATGCCTTATCACTAAAACAATTCATACTCTATGAATTATTTAGTAATAAAATTTGGAGAAATTGAATTTCTCTTACGGTGATAAAAGCACCATATTCAACATAAATAAATGAAATTTTAATGTTTTCCACTATTTTAACTAAGATGAGCTTTCCGTTGCCAACCCCTAGAACTATCTACTAATTTAAGAATTTGCCAATAAAATATAATTAAATTGTAATGGAGAAAAATTCTGATAGTGAATCCTTATTCAACTATCAAGGTGTGAATCATTATTCTCACCAAGAATTTAGTAAAACAAATTTACTTATTCATATTTTTCTTCTCTTGAGGTATTCTTAAAATTCCTCATCATGTAACATCCCAAGCTAATTTGGAAAAACTTTCCTTATCGACTCTAGTCACACAAATCTTTCTCGGACTCGTATAATACTTAACTTTGGAGGTCACTTAGCTTCCCATGACTTAAACATACAATATGTTTGTGTCATGACTTTATCTTATAATCCGGACACATCATATGTTGCCTAGATGATGAAAAGTAAGCTGTCACTTCAAAGATAATTCATGAACACTTCATGAATTGGCAACAATTCTTTTGAGAACATTTCCCAAATTAAAGACAAAATTACACTGTCATTATGTGTTGATGACATTTTTTCAAGTAACATATTTCTCAAACCTTTTGACTTATATTGGTAATTAAAAATTAAAACTCCTGAGAGGAAAGAACATACCTTTGAATTATATAAAACTTGTTATTTGACTATATGTAATCTTTTATCCACTCAAATTAAACATGGAAATTAAAAAGAACCCAATAGACTTAAAATGAATCTCATTCATATTAATTCAAAATTTCTATTGCTATGATACTCCAGTGAGTTAGAATAAAAGTCACTATAGGGCAGTCAGTTACTCCTTCACTAGATTGAGACATTTTCAATCAATATTACACCAGAATAACTCTTGTTCCTATAATATTTAGTTACTATAATTTTGGTAAGAATTTCATTAATCACGTTAATGAATTCTTATAAGTGTAACTCATCACTTTTCCCCCAATAAGTCTGCCAGAGGGAAGAACAATGCTGAGAACAAAAAACTATAACTCATCATTTTGAGACAAACGCTTTATCACAAATAAAGGATATTATAGGAATGTTCTAATAAACACAAAATTGAAATTAAGTTCCTCCTAAAATTAGGAACATAGTAAATATTGTCTAACAATATAAACTTTGAATTGAAAAAGAACTTCAAGCTCCCAACTGCAACCACCAAGATGCCCTCCTCTGTTCCAACTCGTAGAGTCATCTCTCCAATCTTTAGCTGCTTCCGGGAACTACTTTCCTATAAAGAAGTACAAACATGGTTAGTGGCTCCTGAATCAAGTATCCATGCATTATTATCATTTTTCACTAAATACGTTTCTAGAACCAGTAAATCATATTTACCTTCTTTTTCCTTCTTCTTTTTGGCCAAATACTTTGGGTAGTTACGTTTCCATTGCCGATCCTGGTTACAATAAAAATAGGTTCCCTTTGTAGCCTTGACCTTTTTGCTCTTGTGTGTAACAATAGGTGCGATAGCTTTATTCTTCCTTTTACCACCTTTCTTATTCTTCCATTTTTTAGAGCCAATGGAATAAGGCATGGACTTAGTCCAAGAGGTAGAACCCCTGTGATTTTTTTTTTTTTTGAAGAAATGACAACATTTTTCTCCCCGTGTTGTCCTTTGACTTTTATCAAGGACTCGTAAGTCTGCAGCTCGTTGAGAAGGATGGTAAGATTATATTAAATCTTGTTCATGATAGCATTGTTGCGGAATTGAAGATAACTCTTCGAAAGAATTTCTAGAATAAAGCTTACCTGGTTGGACTCGTCTATGACAACCCCATTCATCTCAACGATACTGAAGTGGACTGTTAAGGACATGTTCCCTAACAGACGATCCCTCGTTCACTCAGGCGTTGAAGATGAACTTCAGAGCATTATTCTTAAGATGTGTAGCCGGTTGGCCGAATATCTCATTCAATGACTCCATGATCTCGCGTGCAGTGATCATGGGCACATGCTTTTGTCATAGGCTTCACGAACATTTCGTGAAGCAATGGGTCTAGGAACTGGAGGACATTCCTCCATTAGGACATATTTGAGGTCGTCGATGGCTAAGACGGTGTTAATCGTATTTTTCCATGTTGCATAGTTTTCTCTGGTTAATTTATCGGCGCAAGCAAAGAAATAACCGCACTAGTCATGATTTAGAGATATTGATTCAAAATAAAATTATCTATTAGATATGCAAAAATTCGTTTTAATCCAATAAGTTTAGCAAAAGAAGTAATGAACCCCAACATTGTTCTATTTTGTAATAATACTTCAGTGATTTAGAATAAATGCCACCTTGGGCCGAACAGTTACTACTTCACTGAAGTGAGACATTCTCAATCAAATATTACAAAGAATATCTCTGATTCCTATAATATTTAATTACCATTTATTTGGTCTAGAAATTATTAACTACCTTAATGTTTTCTGGTAAGTGTAACCCTTTATTTTCAACCTTATAATCTCGCCTCAACCAGTTTGCCTTAGGGTAGAACGTAACTAGTGCAATTGATAATAGCATTCTTATCCATTTCTTGGGTTCATAATGCCCCTTTCCCATGCAAACACCTTCTTAAGGGGGACACTCTTAGGGCCCACAAGGATGAGCATGGAAAAAACATTTCAAACTACAGGATATGCTGTCACACGTCCTTCTCCCACTTATTATAAACACTTTCTCCATTCACCTTGATATTGACCCATGAAAATATCTTCCTTAAGGGAGGGTGCACCTAGGACACCATGAGGCTGAAAATCTCACCTTGTGAACTTTTAGGGAGAACGTGAATGAAAAATAACATATCATATACATCTTTTTCCTCCCACTAAGTGTTTTAAGAATTAGGTTTATTAACTCAGAAAAATCCGACTAGTTAATTTAACTAAGTCCTTATTAATTTACTCAATGTAACGTTTATATTGAATATTTTAACAATATTTGATTTTATTTATTAAACTCTTTAATAAAAAAATCATTTATTGCATGCTAATAAAATATTTGACTAATTCACCTCCCAGATCGGTTCCCAGGTAGGGGTATTCCGTTTCCGTCAGCTTAAATACCCTAGCCTAGACAGAATGTTCCTTGGACAGAAGTCCCTTATAGTCAATTATTTTATAAATTTAATCTTTTATGGAATTCTTTTTAATCCTATTAAAACAAATTAAAAGATTAACCTATTTCTAATCATATTAGAAAGGGACAGTTGTAAATATAGACATTAGACCTAATGTTTAGCAGATATAACATAATGTAAAAAGAAATTACAAATATGACCAAATTTAAATAGTATATCAGTGATAGACCATATCACTGGTAAGAGTCTATCAACGATAGAAGTTTATCGCTGATAGACTTGGGAGTCTATCAACAATAGAAGTCTATCGTTGATAGACTTGGCTATATTTGCAATTTGTTTTAAATGATGTCATACACTTGGTTATTATTCCTAAAAATGCTACCAATTGCAATTACCCTATTAGAAATACTTTTGACACAAGTCTAAGTGAATTAATTTTAGATCATTTAAAAATAATTTGAACCTTTGTTTGAATGCAACTCTTGATTATAGATTTTAAACTATTTTATTAAACTCATAACCATTATAAAATAATGAAATTATTAGAACCTATAATTAGTATCTAATGACATTGATCATATATAACCATTATATTTATCTAAGTAATGTCATACTCAATGCAAAGTTTAATTTCATCTAATGAAATAACATTTATAATTATCATCCATGAATCTAAACATACATCTTCATTTTCATTAAACAATATAACAATTATATTATCACTAATGAAATCAACTCACATGCTATCATACTATATAAAAATTATATTCTAGTATGGTGTATGAGCATGCTTAATTAATCATGCAACCATACTATAACACTTATATTAAAAGTATGCATGAAACACATTTATCCTAAGGTGGGATTTTAAATCTATATGGCATACAATATGCAACATATAAATCATATAATTTAAACATACATTTCATGCATATTCAATTATATAAAAGGCATCAATAGACCGATATTTGGCATCCTAATAAAATAATTAAATTAATATAATCGAATTATACTAATTTAATTATAAACAAATAAAATCTAAAACCCTAGATTTTAGAAAATTCTAAAAGAAAATAGCAAAAACAAAACCAAACTACTCTTGTTCGGCGACAACGATGGATAAACCAGAGCTCAAAATGATGATCCAACTATTCAAAACGCGACCCTAGGTGAACAACAAGATTGAACCGGTTAGGACTCCAGTAATCGACAAATTTGTAAAAGCTGTCTCTGAAAAATCGAACTACACTGCATTATTTCTATCTGTTTTCTCTTGTTTTGCCTTTGTTTTCCCGACTTTTCACAACACCATAAATGGCACGAACTTACAAACTTGATTTATAGAAAAAATGACTAAAAACAATGGGCCATTACATGATCAAATCAAGTAAAATGACTCTATGTGCCAAATACCGAAAACATCTATTAAGCCAAAAAACCCAAATGAAATTACTAGTACTCATCTCATGAAAACATTAAACAAAAGCAGCCACCATGGTCTCTATTTTTTGTTTCTAAAAACCAAAAATCAAAATTACAAGAATTGGCTCTGATACCAATTGAATGGAAGCACATTCACACGGAAGCATGTGGTCGTTTGCATTTTGAAAAATGATTTTAAAAAACATATAAACAATGAAAAAATCTCAGAAAATAGGATAAACATTCAAATAAGCCTAAGCATGCTCTTAATGAAGAAGAAAAAAAGAAAGAGAAGAAGAAAACTCACTCTTGAAGATCCCCTTTCTTCATGTTTTCCTCTCCTTTGCAACCAACCAACCTTGAATCTCTCAACGAACAAAGACACCACCAGCTTCCCCCTTATGCTCTAGGATTCCAATGAGCTAGATGTGTGGGCTCTAATACCTTGGAAGAGGGAATGAAAGACAGAGAAATGTTATTGAGAGAATAGAGAGAATTCGAAAGTGGAGGCTAGGTTTTCTTTTCACCAAATGAAAAATCTTTCCTTAAATGGGTTATAATGATATATTTATAGGGAGAGGGTAACCCCTTCTCTAAGTTTTTCCCATTTTCTATCAAGTGTTAATTGATTAAGTAACTATTAATTAATCAATTAACATGTAAATTAAATAATTATATATTAAATCATATTTAATATACAGTTAATTAAATATCACACATTTATACTAGCCTCCATTCTCCATCATTTGTTAATTAATTAATTAACCATTAATTAATCAATTAACATATAAATTAAGTAACAATATAATAAATCATATTTAATATGGGGTTAATTAATTAACATATAAATATCACATATTTATATGCATACATTCTTTATGAATCCAATTCATATAAATATATTTGAATCTCATTCAAATATATCTCTTTAATAATGTAATTCTATATGAACCCAATTCATATGAATTTAATATTTGAATCTCATTCAAATATATCTCTCTTATATAGTTTGGATAATAGATCATATCTATAATTAACCACATTCTACAATGTATCATAATACACTATATATTAATCATATTAATATAGAATTTCTTTAAGTAATTCGAACAATTCAAATCATTCCTCATTACTATCCTTAGCGAACTAACAGGGGGACCTTATGGATCCACAAATTAGAAGCTCAAAATGATATGAGATTAATTAATTAAACTCTTTAATTAAATCAACATTCATTAACTACCGGTCACTCCACTAAAGACCGATAGCTACACTTTTCGCACTGTAGATATATTTCTATGTCCATAGATAACCAATCAATAATGAGTCGACTCTTCACAAATTGCTCATAACTACAGTTGGGTCAAAATACCGTTTTACCCTGTAATTACATCTAACTTCTTAAGTACCATCGATTCCTCTAATGAACAAATAGTTTTTAGTCCAATTATAACTAACATCTCTTGGGCTAGTGAGAAGTTGGACCTCATTATTTAAGGCCCATAATCAGTTGTTAAGTGAACAATTTATCCACTTTCCTCTAATCGGGAAGAAGTGGATTCCTTCTTGTATAGGTATATTCCCAGCTCCCTACTCAAAAAAATTCCGAAAATGGTAGGCTTGTTGAGTTGGCTAACTTGGCTACTCTCACCCATATAGACCAAATGATTGCCCTCACAGACAGGAGTTCACAACTCACTCAAGATTAAGGTCAAGTCACATATGGTCATCCTAGTCATATGTTGGTTTCTTCAAGTAATGGTGTTATAAAGAGAAGCCAATCATTTCACAGTCCGGTCTTGTATAAACTCTTTATATAGGATACCTCCACTCACATGTCTCAACATGAACAATATGACTCATATTGTTTGTAACATTTACTACTCATGTAACAATTACAAGGTGGGTCATATCTGCAGTGTTACCAGAATAAGGCACCCAACCTTATCCATTTAGTGCAAATCTTTTAGGTTATAACTTGAACATGAACCACTTGTATGTCTACCTCATACTGTTCAAGTGATATCACATAACCTTGGATCTTAGTTTATTAGATTGAATTAATTAGTCTGGATATTAATAAAATACCTCTTATTTTATTAAATATATAATTTGTTTTTACAAACAACAAGACATGAGATTTAGGACATTAAATCCAACATAAAGACCCGTCGTTGCACTCTTCGCACTATAGATATATTTCTGTGTCCATGAATATAACCAATCAATGGTAAGTCGACCACAAATCGCTTGTCATTACAACAAAGTCAAATTACTGTTTTACCCCTTTAGTTACATCTAACTTCTTAAGTACCATTGATCCCTCTAATGAGCAAACAGTTTATAGTCCAACTATAAACCAATCCCTTTTGAGCTAGTGAGAGGGTGAGGCCTTATTGTTCAAGACCCGAAATCAGCTATGAAGGGAGCAATTCATCTACTTAACTTAAAGACGGGATGAGTGAATTTCATCTTATGTAGCTGCACCCAACTCCCTACTCGGACGAATCCCCAAAATAGTAGGTTTATTGAGTTGGCGAGTCTGGTCACTCTGATCCATACAGATCAAAGAATCACCCTATTAGACAGGAATTCATAACTCACGGGTTAAGGTCAAGTCACCTATGGTCATCCTATGAAATGTTAATCTTTTCAATCAACAATGTTATAAAGAGAGACTAATCATTTCATGGTTCAGTCTTATACAAACTCGTCGTATAGGATACCCCCACTCATATGTCTTTACATGAACGATGTGATGTCCCAAAATTTTAGGTGATTATAATTGTTTTATCTTGAAATATTTGGGTTTATCTTGAATTTTGAAGTTAGAATTGAATAATTAGATTAGGATAGTTTAAATAGATTGTTTAAATTGGGTTTTTTTTGAATGTTTGAGAAGGAAAAGAGAAGAATGGATATATATATATATATTAGTTCTAGGGTTTTAAGAGGGCTCGGACAATAACTGGTCGGAAAGCCTTTGCTAAAGATCGTCTTCCTAGCAAAATGACATTCGAGAGAGTCGAGGGCAGCTAGGAAAAATAGTTATAATATATGTATATCTTTGGAATTATGATTAATGGGGAAAAATACATAAATATAGGTTATTATCTTCTCGTAAAGCGTGCAAAGAAAAAAAAGGAAAATTTCTCTTCCTTTTCTTCATAAAACACCCCCAGCGCGTCTCCTCCTTCTGATATTCAACCCTCGTCGTCGATTGCCCTGCTTCGCTAAACGTCGTTCGTCGCTGTGTCGCGCTGTTTAGCTGCCGCTGATTTGGGCGCGTCGTTAGCTTCGTTGATAACTTCCTTTGCTCGCTGAAGTTCGTTGGATTTTTCCGTTGGGTTATGATTCTGGGCGTTTTTGGTTGTTCTTGTTTGATTCATTAGTGCCCAATAAGTTTCTGGCCTAAATCCTGTGATTTGGGTTCTTGATTGAAGGTTTAGAGCCTGTGGAGCTGCTGTCCAGTAGCATTAAGGATCAATTTTGGGCGGTTTTGGTAAATATTTAAGATTATAAGTATTTTTCAAGGATGAGTATATTGATTATTGATGCTGTAAATCCAGCTTGAGGCCTAAAATTTTGTGTTTGTTTTTCGTGCTGATTTTGAAGTCTTGAGATGGTTTGGTTCAACCACGTTTTGGTTAAGTAATTTGGAATTATATAGGTTAAATTTTCTGTTGGGGTGAGGCTCTGAGGATTTGACTTTTGAATGTGATTTTGTTTGAGGTGTTTGATCCAAGAATACTTAATTTAAGAAGAAGGTTGAATTACTAATTGTTTAGGACTTAAGTTGAGAGGTAAGTAATTTACTTTTGGTTTTCCCTCGAACTCCAAGTTGAAGTTAAGATTGTGAATACGTTGTTTGCACGCTTCTATTACGATGATATAATTTGCTATGATAGAATGATTTTCCATGATGGGCTGATGAATGGACTGTCGAGGTGTTCTGAAAATCAATGAGTTATGTTACTATGATCACGATAGCTTGTTTATGGTTGGTATGAAATCTGAATATTGTATGTTGCATGATTAGATGGATGGGATTGTTAGCACTCCTTACAGGTCGTGTACATTGCATATTGTGAACCTTCGAGCTCACTTTTTATGTTCACGGCTCGGGTCCCTATGGGATCGCCACCTATGCTTATGTTTCTCATCCTTCGCGATCACTACCTATGAAAGCGTGTCTTTAGGTTCACCCCATATGCCTATGCCTATGCGTATGCTTATACCTATGATACGTGATGTACACTTGTGTCTTGATAGGAAGGCTAACAAGTTCACCTAGTGGGCTCAGTAGTAGGTCACTTACTGAGTATTCTTATACTCACTTTATTCTTTGGGGAAATTACGATGCAAGTGAAAAGATAAAAACATTTCAGATTGTTGTAGCAAATCATACGTTAAATGTGACTTTGATAGTTTTGGACATGCAAGATTTTGATGTTATCTTAGGCATGAATTGTTTGGCTGCCAACCATGCCAACATAGATTTTTCCCAAAGGAGGTGATCTTTAATTCTCCTATGAAAGCTAGCTTTAAGTTTAAAGAGGTGGGGACCGTGGTCTTTCCCAAAATGATATCGACTATGAAAGCCAACAAGTTGCTTAATCAAAGAACTTGAATTATTTTGGCTAGTGTGGTTGACACCAGAGAAGCTAAGGTCGTTGTGATTTCAGAGCTAGTAGTAAGAGATCACCCAAATGTCTTTTCAACAAATCTCTCGGGTCTGCCACCGTATCGGGAGATAGATTTCGCTATTGGAGTCAGGTACAACTTCGATCCCTAAGGCTCTGTATAGAATGGCCCCAACAGAATTGAAGGAGCTCAACATTCAGTTGCAAGAATTGCTCGATAAGAGTTTCATACGACCAAGTGTGTCATCTTGGGGAACACTAGTGTTGTTTGTGTGACAATCCAAATTTCAGGAAATTGTATTTATTTATCTTGAGTTATTCGGGATTATATTTCAGATTTTGGAGATTTGAAATTTGTTTATTTTGTAGGGATAAATAAATTTAAACTAATCTTTGGAAAAGATATGGATTTAATTCAATTATTAAGAATTGAATTTAATTTTGGTTTTGGACTAGGTAGATTTCATTTGGTTTATATCAATTTTTGTTTTGAAATGGGTGGATTTCATTTGGTTTTAATTGGATTATTGGTTGAGATTTAATTTGTTTTGGAATTTTATTTGTTGGGGTTGAAGTGGTGGAAAGGAAGGTTTTAAAAAAAAAATTAAATATGTATGTTTATTGAGGGAAAAGAATTATTATATATATATATATATACATATATATATATTATTGGGAAAATGGGGGGAAATTAGGGTTTTGAAAAGGAAATTTATTTATATACGGGTTAAGGCTCCTTGAGATTCGTGCAAAGGGAAAAAAAGGAAAAAAAAGATAAAAACCATCTTCGTCTTCTCCTTCGTTCAAGTGTGTCACCCTTTGGTGTGCCAGTGTTGTTCGTGAAGAAAAATGATGGTTCTTTACACCTATGCATAGACTAGGGAGAGTTTAATAAGGTAACCATAAATAAGTATCCGCTCCCCAGAATTGATAACTTGTTTGATCAGCTACAAGGAGCTACCGTATTCTCCAAAATTGACTTCAGGTCAGGTTACCACCAACTGAGGATAGAGGACAACGATATTTCTAAGACTGTGTTCCGTTCTAGATATGGACATTATGGGTTCATTGTAATGTCATTTGGATTGACCAATACTCTAATGGTGTTTATGGACTTGATGAATAGAGTGTTCAGGAATTTTCTCGACACTTTTGTGATAGTTTTTATTGATGATATTCTAGCCTATTCTAAGACAGAGACAGAGCATAAGGAACATCTTAGGAAGGTCTTGGGAATTCCGAGGGAGAATAAGTTGTATGCCAAGTTCTCCAAGTGTGAATTCTTGCTATGTAAAGTTTCCTTTCTTGGGCATGTGGTGTCGAAGGATGGAGTGTCTGTGGACCCAGCTAAAATTGAGGCGGTTATGAGTTGGCCCCATCTCACGAAAGTTGGTGAGGTGTGTAGTTTCTTGGGGTTGGCAGGTTATTATCATCGGTTTGTAGAGAATTTCTCTCGCATAGCCACCTATTTGACTCAGTTGACCAGAAAGGGAGCATCATTTGTTTGGAGCAAAGCTTGTGAGGATAGTTTTCAGAATCTCAAGTAAAAGTTAATCTCTACACCGATTTCTATAGTACCATATGGTTTTTGAAGTTTTATGATTTACAATGATGCTTCTAAGAAGGGGCTAGGTTTTGTGCTTATACAACACTGTAAAGTGTTTGCCTATGCCTCCTGCCATTTGAAGAACAATGAGCGAAACTTTCCCACTCATGACTTAGAGCTAGCAATAGTGGTTTTTGCCTTGAAAATTTGGAGACACTATTTGTACGGAGAAAAGATATGGATTTTCACCGATCTTAAGAGTTTAAAATATTTCTTCACCCATAAGGAGTTGAATAGGAGTTAAATATGGTCTTAGTAGGAAGACAACTCATTCAGCAACCTTAGTCACCAAATAGGCTCATTTATATAAGGATTTTGAACAAGCTAAGATTGCAGTAACGGTGGGGGAAGTCACCTTGCAGCTAGCACCATTGCCAGTACAATCGACTTTGAGGAAGAGAATTATAGATGCATAATAGGGAGATTCGTATCTTGTTCAGAAGTTCTGTCACGTGGAGTTAGGATGGGACAATGAGTTTTTATTATCCTTGGATCATGGTCTTCTTTATCAAGGATGTCTATACGTACCTGTAAACAGTGATCTTAAGAGCGAATTGTTGGCAGAAGCTCATAGCTCTCATTTCTCAATACATCCTAACAGCACCAAGATGTATCCGAACTTGAAACGATATTATTGATGGTTTTATATAAAGAGGGAGATAAATGAATATGTTAGTAAACGTTTAGTCTGTCAGCAGGTGAAAGCCTTCAGGTAGAAGCCAGCGAATTTATAGCCTTTGAGCGTATCGGAAATGGAAGTAGGCGAGTGTTTCCATGGATTTCATTATGGGTTTATCAAGAACAACAAAAGGTTATTTAGTAATATGGGTGTTAGTGGACAGACTCATTAAGGTAGCACATTTCGTTTCGGAAAAGCCCATGTATTCCATGAATAAGTGGGTGCAACTGTCCTTGAAAGAGGTAGTGAGATTGCATGGGGTGCCAGTGTCGATTGTGTTCGAAAAAGACCCTTGTTTACCTTTAGCTTTTGGAAGAGCCTCTAAGAAACGTTGAGGATTTGGTTGAATTTCATTACAGCCTTCCACCCTCAGATTGACGGGCAAACGGAGCACTTGAACTAGACTTTTGGAAAATATGTTGCACGTTTGTGCGTTGGACATTTCAGGGAGTTGAGACATTCACCTACATTTGGTAGAGTTTGCATATAATAACAGTTACCAGGCTACTATTAGCATATTGCCATTTGAAGCTCTGTACGGTAAGGGTTGTAGGTCTCCTGTTTGCTCGGGTGAAGTTGGTGAACGAAATTTTGTGGGAACTGAGTTGGTGCAGATGTCAAATGAGGCCATGAGAAGATTAGGCAACAAATACTAACAACATAGAGTAGAATGAAAAGTTATACCGATGTTTGGCATAAAGATCTTGAGCTCGAGGGGGAGATAAAGTGTTCCCGAAAGTAGCACCTATGAAAGGTGTCCTGAGGTTTGGAAGGAAGGGGTAGCTAAGTCCGCATTTTGTTGGGCCATTCGAGGTTTTGGAGCAAATTGGCCCTATCGGTTGACACGACCATCACCTCTCTCTATTGTGCACAATGTTTCCCATGTCTCAATGTTGAGGAAGTACATAACAGATTCGTCTCATGTGGTGGACTTTGAGGCCTTGCAGTTGAACAGAAACTTAAGTTATGAATAGAAGCCTACACAGATTATTACAAGGGAAATGAAAGTTTTGTGCAATAGAAAGATAGCACTTATGAAGGTTTTGTGACAAAATCATCAATTCGAAGAGGCAACATGGGAAAGAGATGATGAAATGAGAACTCAGTACCAAGAGCTTTTCCAAGATCAAAACTTTCGAGGATGAAAGTTCCTTAAGAAGGATAGAATTTTACAATCCAAATTTCAGGAAATTGTATTCATTTATCTTGAATTATTCAGGATTGTATTTCCTGAAGATTTGAAATTTGTTTATTTTGAAGGGATATATCAATTTAAATCAATCTTTGTAAAAGATATAGATTTAATTCAATTATTGAGAATTCAATTTATTTTTTTTGGAGTGGGTGGATTTCATTTGGTTTTAATTGGATTATTTGTTGAGATTTAATTTCTTTTGAAATTTTATTTGTTGGGGATGAAGGTGGTGGAAAGGAAGGTGTTAAAAAAATTTAAATATATATGTTTATTAAGGGAAAATAATTATTATTATGTGTATATATTGGTTTAAGGAAAAAGGGAGAAAATTAGGGTTTTGAAAAGGAAATTTATTTATATAGAAATTAGGACTGCTCAAGATTCGTGCAAAAGGAGAAAAAAAAAGAAAAAGAGAGCAATATCATTTCATTCTTCTCCTTCATTCGATCGAACCCCCCTTTTCTGATTCTTTTCCTTCTGACCGAGTCGCCATGCCACTGAAGGAACTCTTAACGAAAAGCATCCATGAGCGCGTGGACGTCTAGACAATAAGCAAGTGGGAGAGACAACTATCGTATAGCAGGGATGCTTATCGTTTAGACAAAGCTACACGATCGTGTAGGTTTTACTAAGCGATCGTCTAGTAAAAGATATACGATTGTTTAGAAAACGCGGCACGCTAGGTGATCATTTAGGAAAGCTAAGCGATTGTTTAGAGAAAGGCGTGCAAATGACGTAGGTGTGCGATCGTTTATACAAGAGACTCTATCGTATATGCTCTTGGGTAAGCGATCAAGACGTTTCACACCTATTGCGATTTTTTTCCAACTTCTTTGCAAAATGAAACAAATTTTCATTTTATTATTCAGTTACAATAAACGACTTCGGATTCTCCCACTAACGCACGACTGAGGAGAGGTTTTCGACCAATTATCATATAATTAACCAATTTAATTAATAAATGAATATAATCATATTATATTCTTACCCTATAGTTTGATATCATATATCTACTGTAGTAATTTCTCCTCCACTTGATATAAATCATATTTATATCTAATTTCCTCCAAAAAAATGTATCTCATACATTTAGCCAATTATATCATATATAACTAACCATTTCAATTATATCATATATAATCAAACTCCCTCTTATCAATTTGAACATTTCAAACTGACTCAAACACTGATTCTCGACTTTATCCAAGCGGGCCGCATTTGTAGCGTTACCAGGATAAGGTTTCCCTCCTATATCCATATACTAAAGACCATATTGGTTATCACTCAAGACATGATCCACATGTATGTCACCACATACATGCTTAAGTTACATACAAATAACTAAGGATTTTATATTTATTGGTTTGTGGTAAAGTAAATAAAACATACAACTGAGCAAAAACAAGATGTGAAGTAAATATCATATATTATAAAACACAAGCGTTCGTACAAAATTTTTACAAACTACAGGACACGAGACTTTAGGGCATCAACCCCAACAATCTCCTGCTTGTCCTAAAGCGAAATGGGGTGTACATAAAACTAGTACAAAACAATAAACTAGGGCATAAAAGCGCAGTACAAAAAAATCTCCCACTTGCCCTAGTCCTGCAGGTGGCGATCCTTTAGACCCATGCTCTGAAGGTGACCCTCAAACACTATAGCCATGAGAGCCTTCGTAAACGAGTCAGCAACATTGTACTCCGAAGCGATTTTCGTGACGATCATGTCCCCTCAATGCACTATCTCGTAGATCAGATGATACTTCCACTCTATGTGTTTGTCGGGCTTGTGACTCCTCAACTCCTTCGAGTTCGTCACTGCCCTACTATTATCACAATACAGGGTAATTGGCCTAGACATATCTGGAACAACTTTCAGTTTTGTCAGGAACTTCTTGAGCCAGACTACCTTCTTAGCAGCTTTGCAAGTCGCTATGTACTTCGCCTCTATAGTGGAGTCGACGAGGCACCCCTGCTTAGTGCTTTGCCACACTACAGCTTCTTCGTTAAGAGTAAAGACTGACCCTGATATGAACTTGCGAGAGTTTTTATCAGTCTGAAAGTCAGAATCCGTGTATTCAGTAAGGATAAAATTCCTAGATTCATACACAAGCATGTAGTCCCTCGTTCTCCGAAGATACTTTAAGATGTTCTTCGCTGTGGTCCAGTGACCTTGGCCCTATCGCTGACTATGCCCACAGTGTAGCAGATGTCTGGACGAGCACAGAGCATCGCGTACATCAAACTGCCAACGACAGATGCATATGGGGCCCGTTTCATCTCCTCAACCTCTTGAGACGTCTTAGGACACATGTCTTTAGAAAAAGTGACTCCATGACTGAATGGCAGTAGGTCTCTCTTGGAGTTCTGCATCGAGTACTTGAGTAACATCTTGTCAATGTACGATGTCTGAGATAGTGCTAGCACTTTTTTCTTATGATCATGAAAAATCTATATTCCTAGAAAAAACTGAGCCTCTCCTAAATCTTTCATTCAGAATTGGGTCGCTAGCTAGTTCTTAACTGCAGTCCATAGACCTATATCATTTCTAATGAGTTGTATATCGTCTACATACAACACTAAGAAGACTACTGAAGCGTTGATGATCTTCTTGTATACACAAGGTTCATCAATGTTTTAGTCAAAGGCATACGACTTGATCGCAGTATCAAACCGTATGTTCCAAGATCGAGACGCCTGTTTCAGCCCATAAATGGACCGATTTAGCTTGCAAACCTTTTTCTCTTGACCTTGGGCTATGAATTCCTCGGGTTGCACCAGATAAATGGTCTCCTCAAGATTGCAATTCAGACAGGCTATCTTGACGTCCATTCGCCAGATCTCATAATTATAATAAGCTGCAATGGACAAGAGGATACAGATCGACTTTAACATGGCAACAAACGAGAAAGTCTCCTCATAGTCGACTCCTTCTACCTGGGTATAACCCTTTTCCACAAGTCGAGCCTTAAAGGTTTGTACCTTCCCATCAACACCTCGTTTATGCTTGTAGATCCATTTACATCCTATAGATTTTACCCCATCAGGTTGATCTACAAGATCCCATACTGAGTTGAAGTACATCGACTCCATCTTGAGATCCATGGCCTTGGCCCATTCATCCCGGTCAAAATCCTCCATTGCCTTCTGATAAGACAATGGGTCCTCAACATCGCCATTTGCTACCATATCAAGGATTTACGTGAAACCCAGATAGCAAACGAGCGGGTTCGCAACCCTCCCACTACGTCGAGGTTCCCTCAACTCTTGAGGTGGAACCGAACTACTAGATGAACTTCCATCAACAACTCTTGTTGATGTAGCAGACTCTTCAACAACCCTTGTTGAAGTTTCGGTAGTTTCATTAGAAAGCTCACGTAACACGACTTTACTTCGTGGACTGTGCTTCTTTATATGATCCTCCTCTAGGAAAGTAGTGTTCGTGGAAACAAACACCCTATTTTCTGACGGATCACAAAAATAACCCCCTCGTGTACCTTTGGGGTAGCCTACAAAGAGGCATAACCTCGACCGTTGATAACGGGCAGAAATCCATGTTATCATAGTGTTAAGTTCTTAAAAAATGTTGGATTGCGTTGATAAAACATGTTAAATTTCGTCCATCAAGCATCAATTTCATAATATTGCGGTCGCATGCGTTCATCGCATAGGAACAGTTGATTTTAGTGTTTTTATGCAGAATAAGCGTTGACGCAATGCAAGAATTGTGACCATAGGAAATCATTGGTCGAGTGCAACATCACTGCAAGGCTTTGCGGTGATCGTGTTCGCAAATATTCGCCCAAGAAGGATGGTCGCAACTTGGTCAGCGCAACATGGTGGGCGCATCTGGGTGAAAGGCTAATTAATTGTGATGGGACAGAAAGTTGAGGACAATTGAATCCAAATTAAGTTGACAGTTTATAACAATCACAAGTACATTCAGCTTTTCGGTGACAATTATTCGGCGCATCAGTTAGGAATTAAAGCCGTCCCATTTGTATAATCATGAGAGAGAAGCCGGCTTTCACCCTGGATGCTCTATAAATACCAAGGGCATTCTTCAGAAAAGGGGTTCACGAGTTCAACAGTTAGAGATTTCATACTTCAATTCGCTCGTCTTTGTGCATAGTTTTCCTTTTGTTTTAAGGCGGAGCAAGAGAAGAGTGGTGACGCCGGAGATCGCTCAGGACAACTCGAGAGAGAACCTTGAGGCAAAGAAGCAGAGAGTGGGCCAACTCTCGCGAGAGCGAGATTATCTTTTGAGCACGAGTAGAAATCAGTGTAAAAGCCTGGGCAATAAGAGATTGCTTTCAGGCCCTTTATTCTATACTTGCATTGTTATTTTGTACTTCATCTTCATATTTATACAATGGAAGTTCAACTTCTACATCTGTTCACTCTCTTAGCATGCATGAGTAGCTAAACTAGTCGAATGGGTTGAGAAAAACTAAGCTAACATGACCTAGGATTGCTTGCTTCGTCTTGTTTTATGTTGTGCCAAATACTCTTTAGAGCTACTCGAGAGAGAGTCTAAAGAAAGAACCTAATGGCTCGAGAGAGCTAGGTTAGAATCTGGACTCGAGAGAGCAAGATTAGAACTGCATAAACAAGAGATAGGGACTTAGAGATAAGCTCTGTTTGTCAACCTGCATCACATGAATCCTCGAGATGGGAATGATATTATGTGGTCGCCTTATTTGTGTGAGTGTCATTTCGTCATCGCATAAATAAAAATAGAAGATTATGTGTAGGTCTTATAGACTTAGCGCATATATCGCATGCATTTTAGCCTTAGAAGCTGTGGCATTCGCACCGAGAGGTAGTTTACTGTTGGATGCATGTTGCATGATCGCATAGCATGATTGCATCCTAGGAAGTATTAGCCGAAACTTTTCTCAACCCGTTCACCACATACTCATCGCATTTCCCGTTTATCAACTCTTTTCGAACTCTGTCGCATTTGTTTATTTTCTTCATTAACGCAATCAACAACAAACCAACAATTTATTTATCTGGTTACCGCAAGGCTTTCATAAAAATTACCAATGCGATCTGTTTTCATAAGTCCCTGTGTTCGACCATGGACTTACTAGGAAACCAGAGGAATTTACACTTGGATTATGCTGAGGAAACTTGAGTGCACAACGCAATTGCATCAACGCATATCATCCACATTTGTACTTCAATAAAATTAAGTATCAAGTTTTTGGCACCGTTGCCGAGGACTTCAGCAAAATAGAGTGCTAACAGTAATTTTTCTGATTTCTTTGCAGACTCTCAATCTCTGGCGAATTACGACCCGGAGATTGAGAGAACATTTAGAAGGAGACGGAGAGACCGCCAACAATAACCATAATTAGATAAAGAAGAGATGGCGGAGTAGCTTGGAACTAGAGCACCAAATGATAACAATGTCATGACGAATCCAATCTTGTTGACAAACGATCGCAATAGACCCATCAGGGACTATGCATCGCCAAACCTCTATGATTTCTCTTCGGGAATCATGAGACCTGCCCTCGACGGAAGAAGATTCGAAATAAAGTTGGTGATGCTGCAGATGATCTAGACTGCAGGACAATTCCGAGGAAGGCGTGGCGAGGACCCGCACGCCCATCTCCGAAGCTTTATTGAAATCTGCAATATTTTTGTGTTCCTGAACATCTCTGCCGAAGAAGTTCGACTAACGTTGTTCCCATTTTCTCTCTGTGATCAAACTAGGAAATGGGCGTATTCTCTCAAGCCGGGAGAGATCACTTCTTGGGAATAGGTTGTGGAGAAGTTTATGAAGAAATACTTTCTACTGACTGGGAATGTCAGACGACGGAAACTAATTACAAATTTTAAGCAAGACATGGACGAATCACTCAGCGATGCCTGGGCGAGGTCTAAGAGGTTGGTCAAGGATTGTCCACACAATGGGTTGCCACACTACCTCCAGATGGAAATTTTCTATCATTGTTTGAATCCCGCTTCGTAGACCGCTACCAATGTGGCAGCCGCTGGTGGTCTGCTTGATAAAACTTATGACGAGGCGAAGAATATCTTGGATCGCATCTCTAAGAACCATGAAGATTGGAGAGAGAGTGACCAGAGATTGAGACTCAAAGACAATGACACAAATAATGGTGCTATTGCTTCATTACAAAATCAGATGACCACAATGATGAACCTAATACAAGGAATTGTGATCAGCAGCCCAACACCACAAAACGGGCAAATCAACGCAATCAGTCAAAACACCGCAAGGTGTGCGACTTGCGATGATGGGCATGCGATGGAAGATTGCCCGCAAAATCCACAATTTGTCTACTTTGTAAAGAATAATTCCTTTTCGAATACCTACAACCCCGGGTGGAGAAACCACCCCAATTTTTCTTGGAAGAATCAACAACAGAATTTCCAACCTATGGTGCAAAAAGAAGGGCCACCAGGATTCTTCCCATGCAACAACGGTAAAACAAACAATCAAGCAAGTAGCTCACAACCACCACAATCCTCTTCTTTGGAAAGCCTATTGAAGCAATACATAGAGAAAAATGAAACTGTGCTTCAAAGTCAGGTTACGTCTATTCGCAATTTAGAATTACAGATGGGCCAGATTGCGAGTGAGCTGAAGAGTAGACCGCAAGGGGCTCTGCCAAGTTCAACTGAACTTCCATGCAATCCGAGGGGATCAAGTAAAGAGCAATGTCAGGTTGTGACATTGCAAATTGGGAAGCATGTGGAGGGAGAAAAGAAGAAGCTTAGTCGGACAGCTTCCATTTCGGCTGAACCAGAGATTGCGGTGACGCAAGAAGAAGAAAGAGAAAAAGAAGCAGTAGAACCAGAGGTTGCATCGATCTCAAAGCCAACTGAGATAGGAATCGTGAAAGTGCAGTTACCCCCTTTTCCGCAGAGACTAAGAAAGAAAAAGAACGAAGTACCAACGCTTCCTATCTATGTTAAAGAAATTACATGTTAATATTTCTTTCAGTGAAGCGATTGAGAAAATGCCTACCTACGCAAAGTTTCTGAAGGATATGGTAACTAAGAAGAGGGGAGCTGGAAAGTTTGCCACGGTGATGTTGACACAAAGTTCCAAATCAATAATTCCACCGAAGATGAGTGATCTTGGGAGCTTTACCATTCCTTGCTCCATAGGAGGACTGTACATCGGGCAAGCCCTGTGTGACCTGGGAACCAGCATAAATTTGATGCCTCTGTCAATCTTTAGACAGCTGAATGTGGGGCAATTTGTGCCCACAACAGTGACTCTCCAACTAGCCGATAGATCTCTAGTGCATCCAGAGGGTGAATGATGTGCTGATAACCATTGATAAGTTTATCCTACCAGTTGACTTCATCATATTGGACTATAAGGTCGGCAAAGATGTGCCCATCATTCTGGGGCGACCTTTTCTATCAACGAGTCGTGCTCAAATTGATGTGCATAAAGGGGAAATCACTTTGAGCATCAATGGATAGAAGCTCAAGTTTAACATAATTTGTGCCATGAAGTTTCTGGATGAAGAAGACCTGCATGACTCAGATGATGACCAGAATGTGATTGAAGAAGAAAAGTTTGATGAAGAAAATGAAGAAGAGGATGCTAGTGCATACGTTACTGCCTGTAATGCGATCACAACAAAAACAAGCAAGGAAGAAGAAATGATCGCAAAGCAAGAAGAAGAGCCAACAGAAAAAGAAGAGAGAAAAACAACACAACCTTCCCTAGTGGAGCCACCAACACTTGAATTGAAGACCCTACCAACCCATTTGAAGTATACATTTTTGGGGCAGAATGAGAAGTTGCCAGTTATCATTTCCTCTGCGCTCAATGAAGACCAGAAGAATGCGTTGATGAGCATTCTCAGGAAACATGTACGAGCAATTGGCTGAACGCTCACCGACATTAGATGAATTAGCCCTGTTTATTGTATGCACCGCATTCACCTTAAGGAAGACCACAAAGCAACGATTGAACATCAACGCAGACTCAACCCTGCAATGAAAGAGGTCGTCAAGAAGGAGATCATCAAATGTCTAGATGTGGGCATTATCTATCCTATAGCAGATAGCACGTGGGTCAGCCCCGTGTAGTGTGTGTCTAAGAAGGGCGGCATGACGGTAGTCCCGAATGAAAACAACGAATTAATACCGCAAAGAACCATCACTGGATGGATCATTTGCATGGATTATTGCAAGCTGAATGCGACCATAAAGAAAGATCATTTCCCTCTACCATTCATTAATCAAATGGTAGACCGACTAGCTGGAAATGATTTTTACTGCTTTCTGGATGGTTATGCCAGGTACAACCAAATTATGATAGCTTCAGAAGATCAAGACAAGACTACATTCACCTGCCCATATGGGACCTTCGCTTTTCGCCACATGCTGTTTGGCCTCTGCAATGCTCCAAGCACGTTCCGAAGGTACATGATGACTATCTTTTCAGATTATCTTGAGGTCTCTATTGAAATCTTTATGGACAACTTCTCTGTTTATAGGAACACCTATGAAGTCTTTCTAGCCAACTTGAAGAAGATACTGAAGAGATGCGAAGAGACAAATCTGGTGCTCAACTGGGAAAAATGTCATTTCATGGTCAAAGAGGGTATAGTGTTGGGACACAAGGTTTCCCGGGATGGATTGGAGGTGGACAAAGAAAATCAAAGCAATTGAAAAGCTTCCACCTCCAGCAAGCGTGAAGGTTGTACGAAGCTTCTTAGGGCATGCTGGATTTTCCAGATGATTTGTCAAGGACTTTTCTAAAATAGCATGACCATTGAGTGCGTTATTAGAGGCTGATAGAAAATATGAGTTTGACAACAACTGCCTCAATGCATTCAGAGTTTTGAAAGATGCGCTGATTACCATACCCGTATTGATTGCGCTGAATTTGACACTTCCTTTTGAAATCATGTGCGACGCAAGCGGGTATGCGATGGGAGCAACTTTAGCACAAAAGAGAAAAATAATTTTGCATCCCATCGCATACGCGAATAAAACATTAGATCCTGCTTAGACAAATTATACCACCACAGAGAAAGAGCTCCTGGCGGTAATTTTTGTGTTGGAGAAATTTCGGGCATATCTGTTAGGAACATAGGTACTCATCCATATTGATCATTTGACAATAAAGTACTTAATGATAAAGAAGGACACAAAGCCAAGGCTGATCAGGTAGGTTCTCCTCCTTTAAGAATTTGATATAGAAATAATCGATCAAAAGGGGACAGAGAATCAAGTTGCGGATCACTTGTCTAGACTGAAAAATCTTGAGGTTAACCGCAATGAGTCTGAGGTGAGTGTCGTATTCCCGGATGAGCAGCTATTCCATATAGAAGAATTGCCCTGGTATGCGGACATAGTTAATTATTTGGTTTGTGAGCTAGTCAATTATTTGGTTTGCGAGCAATTTCCTGAAGGTTACACCTACCACCAACAAAAGAAGCTCAAAGATGAATGCAGACATTATTATTGGGATGAGCCGAATCTGTATAAAAGAGGGGCAGACCAGATTTTTCGATTATGCGTACCAAATGCTGCTCAACAATGCATATTATCATAATGTCACGACTCACCATATGGTTGGCACTTTAGAGGGCAGTGCACCGTAATCAAAGTATTACAGAATGGATTCTTTTGGACTACATTGTTCAAGGATGCAGCTGATGCCAACGCACAGGTAACATTTCATGGAAACATGTAATGCCAATGAACACTATCTTGGATCTTGAATTGTTCGACGTATGGGGGATTGATTTCATGGGACCATTTCCTCCTTCGAATGGTAAACATTACATTTTATTAGCCGTCGATTATGTATCCAAGTGGGTAGAGGCAATAGCATGCACCACAGGTGATGCGGCAGTAGTCTCCTAGTTCCTGAAGAAACATATTTTCACTCGTTTTGGTACTCTCTGTGCCATCATAAGTGATGAAGGATCCCACTTTGTCAACCATAATATCAAGGAGCTACTGCGCAAATACAACATTCTCCACAAAGTGGCCACCACATACCATCCGCAAACGAATGGTCAGGCGGAAGTGTCCAATCGAGAAATTAAGTTGATACTTGAGAAGGTAGTAAGGCCTTCACGAACAGATTGGGAAATAAAGCTTGACGATGCGTTGTGGGCATACCGGACTACATTTAAAACACCCATTGGCATGTCCCCATATGCGTTGGTATTTGGTAAGGCGTGTCATTTTCCTTTGGAGCTGGAATATAAGGCACTGTGGGTGGTAAAGAAGCTGAACTTTGATTTGAAGAAATCAGGAGAAGCGCGAAAAATGCAACTGGTCGAGCTAGAAGAATGGAGGATTAACGTATACGAAAATGCGAAGATTTACAAAGAGCGCACCAAGCGCTGTCATGAAAAACACATATGCAGTAAAAACCTCTAAGTCGGGCAGAGGGTCTTACTCTTCAACTCACGTCTGCGGCTCTTTCCGGGAAAATTAAAATCACGTTGGTCCGGACCATTCATAGTTAGACAAATAGTTTCGCATGGCGCGGTTGAATTATCAAATGATGATGAAACCAACATATTCAAAGTTAATGGGCAGCGAGTAAAAAAATATCATGGAGAAAGCTGGCATCACCGAGTCGACTCTGTGGAACTAAAGAACTTTTAATAAAGAAAGAAGTAGGTGGTCTCTGTGTTATCAAACATTTGCAATCCATCAGGGATGCAAGTTTTGGGAAGCATGAAATCTTCATCTTTTCTCTACTATTCTTAATTTTCATTCCACTATCCTTTTTCAGCTTTATCATTTCTATTACAAAAATAAAAAAATAAAAAAATTGACCCTTTCTCTGTTTTTCTTGCAACGATTAAGGTACAGGATTGCAGAGATGTTACATGAAGTAGCAAATCATCTCACTCCGTCACCGCAATCCATAGAAGATAGATCGCCGCAAAGTTGGATGCGTCAATACACAATGCGGGAGACAGTGCAAATTTTGGGGTGTATTCTTCCTTATCTTTATTTCAAATTTTGCACTATCGCATCGCATGTTAGTTTTAAAAGTCTTATCACTGCAATCATTTGACATAGATAAATTTAGTAAGTTACCACATGCTGTTTCTTTGCCAAATATGATTTCAATGATGAAAAACATGCTTCTATTTCTTTCATATATACTAGAGTCATCTTAACTTTAAGATAGTCACCTCATAAAATATTTCTAGAAGTTAGGGGTTTGTCAGCCTTCTTTCAAACTCTCTTTAAAAAGCTTTCTACGAACATTGCATGACTTATATCAATCTTTTGGCAATGAGGACATTGCCGCATTTTAAATTTGAGGGTGAGGTATTTATTTTCGACCTTGCTTATTTCTTAAAAAAAAAAAATTTTTTTACAACTCCACTGTCAACGCAATGGGAAACCCATGTTGATAAGAGTTAAGTTGTGAAAGGCACTTACTCATAGTTGGATGTCTGCATGACACACGTGGGGGCAAGCCAAAATGAAAGTAAGTCATCAGGATCAACACATAAATAAATGACCGCAACTCCACTGCCAAGTAGGCATGAGTTTAGTCTGAGAAAGAGCGCATTGCTCGTAGTTGGATGTTTGCATGACACACGTGGGGGCAAGCCAAAACGAAGGCAAGGCACTTGGATCAGCGCAAGGTCAGGAAAAAATAATAATGTCAAAAAATATGCAAGGATAAAATTATTTGACACCCCGGTAAAAAAACAAAAAATTGAAATAAATCATGCGATGTTCCAGAAATTAGTAAAGTCCTTTTGAAGGTTAAGCTTACAGTCCCTAGGTGAATGCGGTGCATATAATCAGCTTTTCGGTGACAATTATTCGGCACATCAGTCAGGAATTAAAGCCGTCCCATCTGTACAATCATGAGAGAGAAGCCGCCTTTCACCCTGGATGCTCTATAAATACCAAGGGCATTCTTCAGAAAAGGGGTTCACGAGTTTAGCAGTTAGAGATTTCATACTTCAGTTTGCTCATCTTTGTGCATAGTTTTCCTTTCGTTTTAAGGCGGAGCAAGAGAAGAGTGGTGATGTCGGAGATCGCTCAGGGCAACTCGAGAGAGAATCTTGAGGCGAAGAAGCAGAGAGCGGGCCGACTCTCGCGAGAGCGAGATTATCTTTTGAGCACGAGTAGAAATCAGTATAAAAGCTTGGGCAGCAAGAGATTGCTTCTAGGCCCTTTATTCTATACTTGCATTGTTATTTTGTACTTTATCTTCATCTTTATACAATGGAAGCTCTATTTCTACATCTGTTCACTCTCTTAGCACGCATGAGTAGCTAAACTAGTCAAATGGGTTTAGGAAAACTAAGCTAACATGACCTAGGAAGTTCATTTCTTACGATTGTCTTTTTTTATGTTGTGCCAAATACCCTTTAGAGCTACTCGAGAGAGAGTCTAAAGAAAGAACCTAATGACTCGAGAGAGCTAGGTTAGAATCTGGACTCGAGAGAGCAAGATTAGAACTGTATAAACAAGAGATAGGGACTTAGAGATAAGCTCTGTTTGTCAACCTGCATCGCATGCATCCTAGAGATGGGAATGATATTATGTGGTTGCCTTATTTGTGTGTGTGTCATTTCGTCATCGCATAAATAAGAATAGAGGCTTATGTGTAGGTCTTATAGACTTAGCGCATATATCGCATGCGTTTTAGCCTTAGAAGCCGTTGCATTCGCACCGAGAGGTAGTTTACTGTTGTATGCATGTTGCATGATCGCATAGCATGAATGCATCCTAGAAAGTGTTAGCCGAAACTTTTCTCAACCCTTTCACCGCATACTCATCGCATTTCCCGTTTATCAACTCTTTTTGAACTCCGCCGCATTTTTTTTTATTTTCTTCATTAACGCAATCAACAACAAACCAACAGTTTATTTATCTAGTTACTGTAAGGCTTTTATAAAAATTACAAATGCAATCTGTTTTCACAAGTCCCTGTGTTCGACCTGGACTTACCAGGAAACTCAGAGGAATTTACACTTAGATTCCACTGAGGAAACTTGAGTGCACAACGCAATTTCATTAACGCATATCATCCACATTTCCACTTCAATAAAATTAAGCATCAACCGTGGTTCCAACTTCTTGGGATTAGCCTCAAGCATATGTGCAGGGTAACCCCAAATGTAGAAGTGACGTTAACTAGCTTTACGCCCATTCTCCAACTCCATCAGGTGTTCTCGCAACACTCTTGAAGGGAACACAGTTAAGTATGTATACCGTAGTCTCTACTGCGAAACCCCAAAACGAGTCTGGTAAGGAAGTGTGTACAACTTCACAGTCAGTTCTCGACCTCAGTATCATGTATCATTTATCTTGTATCGCGTATCATATTAGTTTAGGATTTATTTTATTAACACATTTTTACTTTCATCGTAATTTAAATTTCTGTATAAATCAACATTCTTTATTCATTATTAAAAACCCATCACATGAATCGCCGGAAAACCTCGGCAAAAGAATTTAGTGGCCAGACCACTCCAAATCAGAGAGGGGAAGAGCACGGAGAGTGCCCCACTCCCAACACTGTCATTTGAAAGCGAGAAGAAGAGAAGAGACGACAGAGAAGTGTTCGGGAGTATTCTGAGTAATATGGAGAAGGAGGGAGCACTACCTGAAGCAGGAGTCATTAATAAACCCTTTCCTTCAGAAAAAAGAGATGGAAGAAGCTTCGCAGAGAAGCACCCTGGCCGTTTCGGAACCTAAGGAAACTGTTTAAATAGAATCCTATGAGGGATCCATCAGGGTTGCTTTGGAGGAGGTGGAAGCGAAGAAGCTGCCTGAAACGGCTGAGGAGAAGAAGAAGAACAACAACAACAAGGAGAAGAGGGCAGAAGGAGATGAAGAAGCCCAGCCAAGGAAGGAGGAGAAAGAAATAAAATCGAGTGAGAAGAGGGAACACAGACAAGAAGAGAAGCGCTTGAAGAAGAAGGAAGAGAAGAGAAAAAGGGCTGAGAGCCCAAAAGTCGATGGAAAATCAACCACCACAAGGGTGGATGAGGGGGTGTCAACGCAACAAAGAGAATCAGCGCAACCTGAAGAGGAATCAACGCAAATAAGAACGGTTGCGACTGGCGATGGAGAGGATCCAGACATCACCCCTCTTATGCGGCGTCGCAAGGAGAATACGCTGCAAGGGTCAACAATCGACCTACCAATTTTGCAAAGTGTAGTAAAAGAGAAGGAGAGAAGAAGAAGAGAGGAAGAAGAAAAACAAGAGAAGATGTTGCAGGCACAACAAATCATCGCAGAAGGCGATTTAAGAAGAAAATTACACGATGAAGAAGTGCGCCACAACAACGCAATCTCGGCAGAAGAAGAAAGAATAAGGCTCGAGATAGAACAACACATACTGTAGGCCTCAGAGTAGTTTGAAAGAGAAATGAGAGAAGAAGAAGAGGAAGAAAAGAAGAAGAAGGAAGAGAAAGAGAAGAGGTGCAGAGTAAATGTTTAGCGCATAAGAGAAAAGAAGAGTAAAGAAATTGCGAAGTGGGAAAAGGAGGAATAGTGTAAGGAACGGGAAAAGAGACAAAAACAAAGATCCCGCCTTGTGTTAACAAAAGAGAAGGGAAAAGCAAAAGCAGAAAGCAGTGAGCATGCATTGGCTAAAGGACGCCTATCCAAGAAGAAAGAGAATGACAACATGATGATGGAGATGGGGTTCTTCCCTGCACCAACGTCACTACCAAACTTAATCACAAGTGTTGTACAAGAAAATGGATGGGAAACATTCTGCCAGTGCCCATCCATTGTAATCCCAACAGTAGTGTGAGCTTTCTATAATGGAAGAAGTGCGCCACAACAACGCAATCTCGGCAGAAGAAGAGAGAATAAGGCTCAAGGAAGAATAATGCATATTGTAGGCCTCAGAGCAGTTTGAAAGAGAAATACGAGAAGAAGAAGAGGAAGAAAAGAAGAAGGAAGAGAAGGAGAAGAGGCGCAGAGCAAATGTTCAGCGCATAAGAGAAAAGAAGAGTAAAGAAATTGCGGAGTGGGAAAAGGAGGAATAGTGTAAGGAACGGGAAAAGAGACAAAAACAAAGATCCCACCTTGCATTGACAAAAGAGAAGGGCAAAGCAAAAGTGGAAAGCAGTGAGCCTGCATTGGCCAAAGGACGCCCATCCAAGAAGAAAGAGAATGACAACATGATGATGGAGATGGGGTTTTTCCTTGTGCCAATGCTACTACCAGACTTAATCACAAGTGTTGTACTGGAACATGGATGGGAAACATTCTGTCAGTGCCCATCCATTGTAATCCCAACGGTAGTGCGAGCTTTCTATAATGGACGACTTCATGGCACCAAAGATGCGGTGATCATGAAAGGGGAGGTAGTGCCTTTCAGCACAAAGGACATCAATGAGTTATATCAGATGAAGGACATCCCCGAGGCGCCGTGTAATAAAATCATTGATGATCCCATAGAAGAACAAATGGAAGATGCGTTGAAGATATTAACGCAACCGGGCACGCAGTGGTCGGTATCTATGAAAGGCATCAGACCCCTTGCGTCCAATAAACTACTTTCGGAGGCGCGGCTTTGGGTGTATTTGGTGAAACGGTGACTCATCCTGACTTCTCATTAAAAAACAGTTTCGAGGTATAGAGTCATGGCCGCATACTGCATAGCACACGACATTCCAATAGATGTGGGCCAATTGATCGCAAGGCAGATTCAAGGTTTTGTGGGGCGTATAAGAGGCCAGTATTTCTTCCCTTGGACAATTTCAAGCTTATGCCTTTCATTGGGTGTAGGTATTGAGGAAGAACGAATGCCAGAAGTCCATGGCCTCATCAACGTCAAGATTTTGAGAATGCTTCTCAAAGATTCCCCTCATTGCCCCGAGCTTCTACTGAAAAGGCCCATTATCGACTTAAATGCGCCGCAACAGCCAAAACCCAAGAAACAATGCAAGGTTGACAAAGGCAAGAAAAAAGTCCAAGAGCCATCACTGCAAGATCAAGAACCCTTGGACCCTTTACCTTTGATCATTCGCCCTCCAAGCCCTCCTATAGAACCTCTTTCCCCACTCCCCGAACATTTTACTAAACTCCTCCTCGCTCCTACTTCACCCAATGCATATCCAGTAGCTCCCCCCTCCCCTTCATCTTCACCGAAATTTTCTCCTCCACCGTCGCATGTTAACGACCCACATGATTTGTTGAAGGCACTTCTGCCCAACCTCAAAACATTGATGGTGAAACATCACAAGCGCAGCCCACCATTGCCACCCTAGCTGTTGACCTTGCTGATATGCGTTCTCTTCTCTCTCATCAACATGACTTTTTCTGCCATCAAATAACGGAGTTACACGAGCGAAAAGCAGAGTTGCAATGCAGTGTTACGATGACAAGGCAGGCGCTGATCAACATTCAACGCAATATCTACATGATCCACCTGAACCAAAGATAAGTGGTAGAGCGCAACCATGAGTACTTCAACTTTTTGACAGCCTATCTACATGGTCCCATGGTGCCTCCGCATTTACAGCAACATCTGCACTTTGAAGAAGCTGTAACGACCCAGATTTGTACGCATACAAGAAATTAAATGACAAATATTAAGCAGGACGAAATTTTATTTAAAAGGGTGGAAATTTAGAAGGAAAAAAAAAATAATAATAATTGGAAATTGGAAATTTATTGGATTAATTGGAAATTTATTCATTATCCAAAAATAATGAATGAGGGAGCAGAATCATGGAGGATTAATTAGAAGTTGGACGCTAGACAACGGGCAGTAGATAACTTTTTGTTTGGGCACTGCTCATTGGAAGAATTGAAGGTGAATTAATTGCCCATATACTATTAAAGTTGAAAGAGTTAAAAAGAGGAAGCGGAATCCACAAGCAGTGAAGGCAACCACGTGTGAAAACTAGCGAGATTGGAGAGAACATTGGAGAGAGCGAGAGTAAAGAAAGTGAGATTCTTAGCGAGACAGTAGGAAAGAGTGGAAGCGAGAGCGGGAGCGAGAGCGAGAGCGGAGCAGGAGAACGCGAGAGCGCGAGCAGGAGCGAGAGCGAGAGCAAGAAAGCTGGAGAGAGCGAGACGGAAGAGAAAATTTGAGAGCGAGAGTGGAGAGAGAGCGGGATTTCCAACAAGAAAGCTCCAGAGTAAATTCCTAGCGAGAAAACGGGAGAGCGAGATTTTAAGAGCAGAGTGAGCGAGATTTGGACAGAAGCGCGAATTATGCGTTGAATTTGGCCACGATCTTATAGATTATACATGGAAAAACCCTAAAATTGAATACAACAAAAGAATGATGACGTAAGGGCAAACGTTAGCCAAAATTAGGTGTCTTATTGAGAGGAATCCATAAACCATAAGTAATTTTAAAGAAGCCACCTGTACAATGATTTGTCACTCTGAGAAGAGCTGAAAACTACTATAAATAGGACCCTTTGCCGAAGATTTAACCCATTCATGAACAAATCTCAGTAACATAGTATCATGTGAAAAAGTAAGTGTGAGTGAGGAAGTTCTGTGAAGATTAAAAGAGAAAAGCTCGGGTAAAGTGCTGCCCAAATTTCTTCTTTTGATTTAAAAAGGGAAAACTCTGCTGATAAAATCATAAAGAATAATAAGGAATAATTAGATCACAGTCAAGGTAAGTAGTTTATCTCACCCTCTCTTTAAATGTTCTATGGTAGTGTACCTTTATTATATTGCATGGTTATGTTAATTGTTATATTGCATTACATGTTTAGAACACGTTTCTCTACAAGGGACCCCATGCATTATGTTTGTTCACGATTACGTTAAAACCAAGTTTTAATTAGGTGTAAGTTATGCGTCCAGTCTAACCTTATGGTTATGCTAATGGTTGATGTTGGATGCGACTCTGGCCCTACTGACTGCATGACCCGGTCATTTCTTTTCCTTTCTTTCCTCATATTGTATTGTATAACATTTAGAATTAAGAAATTAATACAATGTGTTTTCAATGCATTTCTCTTTTCCTTCGACTTCATCTCCATCTTCTTGCTTAGCATCTTTACTTTCATTGCAACACTTAGTGGGATTGCTTAGGTATTGCATACTTAGTCATGTGGATTAGGGATATGAAGCATGTAGCAAACTACCGAGAGGTATGCGTTGCGCGAGTATGTGAGTAACCTTATTTGCTTAGTGTGAAACTGCTGCAATGCCTGTCTATAGGCTAACACATTGCTTGTTTATGAGTGAAATCAACAACAATCAACTGCCCGAGAGGGTAAGTGGTTGGTCACATTAAGTAATGTATGTGTTGTTCACTAGGGATAGTAACAACCTTGCGTCAACTAAGTTCAGGCATTTATCTTGTCATATGTTGTGCCCTACACCCCTTTAGAGCTACTCGAGAGGGAGTCTAAAGAAAGAACCTAATGACTCGAGAGAGCTAGGTTAGAATCTAAACTCGAGAGAGCGAGATTAGATCGGCATAAGCAAGAGATAGGGACTTAGAGATAAGCTCTATTTGTCAACACTACATCGCATGCACCTTAGGAATAGGAATGATGATATGTGGTTGCCTTGTTTGTGCATCATCGCATAGACAAGAATTAGAGGCTTATGTGTAGGCCCTATAGACACCTCTGCACACACATCGCATACATTCTAGCATTAGAAGCCGTAGAATTCGCACCGAGAGGTGGTTTACTATTGTATGAGTGTTGCATGATCGCATTAGTTTGTGTTGACTAGGGTTACCCTTGTGGTCACTCTTGAGGGTTGCAATGAAAATATCTCTGCATTTTATCCATTTTCCCACACATTTATTTCATGTCAAGGTTTGTCGCATCTCTACCTCTCATGCATATTCTCATTGCGTTGTCTGTTAGATAGGAGTAGAAGTAGGATTAATTTAACAACAACCCATCCATTCTTTTATTTATACCGTCGCATACACATCACCGCAAACATATAGTTACAAGTCCCTATGTTCGACCTCGGATTACCCTAGAAACTTGCGTTCATATTATACTTGGCGTGAATGCAAGAAAACTTGTGGTAGGACGCATGGTCATCACATACATTCGTTAACGCAATTTTCATTCCAACACATGACCATCGACGCATGACTATCAATACATATCTTAGGAACATGGGATTTGGTTGTCGAGTAAAAATTGACTTCCAATTTTCGCTCATCATCAGCCGCTAACCTAAACAATTTATGTCGTCCGATAGCAACACCCCCTGCCTATCTATGGTAGCCATGAGCCAACGCGCCATCAGCCGCCACTACCTGATCTTTGCCGAAATCTTGAGAAAAACCTTGGGTAAAACTTACTTTTTTCTTATAATTTGGGAGGTGAAATTCACCCATTTTATTTTGGGTTAAATTAGTAACCTCTCTTTGGTGTGAAACTTAGATTCAAGATTTGGAAATTTTGAGGCATTGACCATCAAACTAGAGACCATTTTTCGTTTTGCAGAAAATTGGTAAAGATCGGTAAGTTCTGGGTAAGAGTGGTTGAGTTTAGAAGGTTCTCAGTTGCCCATTAAATTTTGGTTTTCTTTTTGGTTGATGCCGATTATATTTGGAATTTAGATCCAAGATTGGAGTACTTCAGAGTGCACAACGTGCTGTCCAGCAGATTCGAGTTCGTTCGGCAAGTAGTTTGGTAAGCGTTATGATCCTTGTTGTTGGTTGTTGGCCCCTATTGATTATTGGACTAAAAGAATGGTTTAATTTTAAGTATTTTTAAGGTTATAAGTCGTCATCATTGAGTTTTAAAATTTGCTAAGAGGAGATTTTGGAGTCGAAATCCTGCGAGTGTCTGTTGATCAAGTTTCGTTTGGGTAAGTTATTTGGTGACCGTTTGATTAAATTTGTAAGTTTGGGTCCTATTTCCAAAGACTGAAATTTAGTATTATGTCTGTGTTAGGGGACACAATTCAGAACTTATTTGGTTGGAGATCATTAGCTTGGATTAATATCTGAATTTGACTTCGAGGTAAGTAATCTTACTACTGGAACTACCCACAGGCCAGGCACTGGATGTATGCTAGCATGATGGATGAATGTTATGGTAGAATGACAGCATGATGAACTGATAGTTTAGTATAACCGTTGTATGTTCTTGCTTGAGGATTTGAAAGATGTATTTGTGCACATAGATACTTGAATGCTAGCATGAGATGATATTTGATTACATGAGGTTGTATGTGATCTGTGGATATTGAGGCATGTGTGTATGTTGTAGAGCCGTGATGTTGAAGCATATATGTATGTCATAGAACCATATTGTGATAATTATGTGTCGAGCCTATGATAGTGATTTTACTAATTAGTTATAATACCCACTAAGTTTATGTTTCCTTCGGGATTCACCAGTTATTGTGTTTCCTTCGGGATTCACCAGTTTGTGTTTCCTTCAGGATTCACCAGTTATTGTGTTTCCTTCGAGATTCACCAGTTATTGTGTCTCCTTCGGGATTCACCAGTTATTGTGCCTCCTTCGGGATTCACTAGTTATTGTGTATCCTTTGGGATTCACCAGTTATTGTGTCTCCTTCGGGATTCACCAATTATTATGTTTCCTTCGAGATTCACCAGTTTATGTTTCATTCGAGATTCACCAGTTTGTGTTTCCTTCGGGATTCACTAGTTTGTGTTTCCTTCGGGATTCACCAGTTATTGTGTCTCCTTCAGGATTCACCAGTTTGTGTTTCCTTCGGGATTCACCAGTTATTGTGTTTTCTTCGAGATTCACCAGAGGTAGTGGTCATATTTAGCTACAGTAGGATAGAACTCAGTTTGTTATGTGTCCCATGAGGACTAGGACAGTTTATATGTTCCACCAGAGGTAGGCATCTAGAGGACATAGATGCCTAACCTAACCCCAGTAGTGGGGTTACTTACTGAGTATTTTATACTCATTCTTTCTCATGTTGTTGTTTCAGGTAAAGGTAGAGATGCACTGGCGATGGACAAGCGAAATTCGTGATCGAGCCACTGAGACTAGTTTTATGCTTCCGCTCATGAGATTTAGATTTCTTTTCATGTTTTTCTTAACTTTCAGTTTTGATGTTTAAAACTTACTATTAAGAATTGTTTTCAGAATTATTTATTATCATTTATGATTTATGGGTACCCTACTGTTGTTTTTAATGTTTAAATTTAATGAAAGTCTTTTGAACTTACCTTATTTAATTAGCATTTATTTCATCATAACAGAGTGTTGTTTTAAGTTCCATGCATGCATGTATTTAGTAACGGCCTAAGTCCTAGGGGGTTGGGTCGTTACATGTAGTGTTGAAGATGGAGTTTCGATGTACCCAACAAAGATTGTGGCAGCAACAAGTTGGCCCCATCCCATGACAGTCAGTAAGGTGTGTAGCTTTTTATGGTTAGCAGGTTATTATCGTCAGTTTTTAAAGGATGTCTTTCACATAGCCACTTCTTTGACCTAGTTGACTAGGAAGGGAGTTTCCTTTGTTCGGAGTAAGGCTTATGAAGATAGTTTTTAGGATCTTAAGCAGAAGTTTGTTACTGCATTGGTCTTTACACTGCCCGATGGATAAGGAATTTTTTTTATTTATATTAATGTCTCTAAGAAAGGGCTGGGATGTGTGCTTATGCAACACGGTAAAATGGTTGCTTATGCCTCTAGCCAGTTGAAGAACCTTGAACAAAACTATCCTACTCAAGACTTAAAATTGGCAGTAGTGGTTTTTTCTTTAAAAAATTGGAGACACTATTTTTATTGAGAGAAGATAAAAATTTTCATAGACCACAAGAGTTTAAAGTACTTCTTCACTCAAAATGAGTTAAATATTAGACAACGTAGATGACTAAAGTTGGTGAACGATTATGATCGTGAGATTCTATATCACCCATTTAAGTCAAATGTTGTGGCAGATGCTCTAAGTGGAAAGACAACACATTCATCAGCTCTAATTACCAGAAAAACTCATTTATGCATAGATTTTGAATGAGCTAAAATTGTAATAGCAGATCAGGGAGTCACTTCACAGTTAGCATAGTTGAAAGTACCACCGACCTTGAGATAGAGAAATATTGATGCATAACAGGGTGATTCTTACCTTGTTGAGAAATTCCACCAAGTAGGGACAGTAAGGGATAGTGAGTTCTCAGTATCCCCAGGTAATTGTTTCTATTAACATGGGAGTTTATGTGTACCTGATAACTTGTAGAAATACAAGTTATTTATGCCACCTTATCTAGATATTGCGGCCAAAAGTTAGTAAATATGCACCAATTGTATGAAAATTTGCCTAGTATTACAATAATTATAAATGTTTCCAATTACACCCACTAACACCATAAAGATGGAAGAGAAGCCGAATTTTACTCTGTTTTGCAGAAGACCAAGTCACCGCTTGCACTCAAGGCTCACGAGAATCTGATCAACGCATCTCTGTCACATTGCGCCCGTCAATCAACAATGAAGAGACGCTTACCGCAATGGCAGAGGTTTGAGTGTGGTATTTGCAGAACAGATCTCTTTGTACTGGTTGTTTATCGCGAAGAGCAGCTTGACGGATTATGAGTACAGGGAGCTATCCATAAATACTAAGTTGACCTAGAGTTCAGTATGATATGTATTTCACGCATACACATTAGGACAAGATTAAGCACTGGAGACTTCAAGATCTATAGATTGCGAAGGAATGCAAAGGTTCAACGCATTACCCATAACTTGTCTATTCCCAAAAAAAGTAAATCAGCTTTCTTCCCGTATACACTGCGGTGATGAGGCAAAGAGGTAACAATGTCCTTCGATGACATTGGGTGGGGCAAGCAGGATTAAACCGCTTGCAGGGGAAGCGATTGCCGTAATTCTGAGAACTTCTTTCAATCAGCATCCCTATCTATGTTTACGTGCTTTCTTTACAGTTTTCTTTTACTACTTTCTAAATCTCGTTATTTACTGCTTCTTAGGAGTAGCATTTAATGCTTTCTGTAATTCTCTTCAATTGAATTTTTCATGTCATGTTTAGATTCCTTTAATTTGTATACAAGCCTGAGAGAAAGTTCTTCCTACCATCAAATCCATCCTATCCGGCAAGCGATCTCCATCGAATTAGTGCCAAGACATTGGCACTTGTTTGTATCTGTTCTATTTCTTTCATTGTTGCATTTCTTATTTCCTTTATCTTTTCATTCACACACCATGTATCAAACGCTTAATAGACGTATTAAATGTTTCGATAGCTTTCATTTACCATCTTCTGTCTATTTTCGTTCTCCCATCAATCACTTTCTTCATGATGTCTTCTTAATTCCCTGATAAGCAATATGAATTAACTAAGTACTTAATCTATGTTAAAGATATAAAATGCGTTTAGCTTAGGCATGCTAGATAACATCTTCACTTGTGAGAGCAGAAGTGAAGATGCCATTCTGATCTATCGAGAGAAGGTCAGAAGAATGCGTTAACTAAAGCGAGTAGTACTTCCAGACATGGAAGCAACCTTATGTTCACTACGTTAGTCTCTGTTTCACCACAGACATGTGGGAGTGCGGCCGATCACTGAAAGGTGTACACCAAGAGAAGAGTGGAACAACATTTGTAGCTTCAACGCAATTGAGAACTTGCGTTGTTTATATTATTTGTCTTTCTCTTTCTATCCTCTTCATAAGAATTGCCGTTGCATTTCACGTCTTTGTACACCTTTCACAGCCAGCCTTGACCCCAGCATCTTGTACATGAAGCTTGTATCTTGTATCATCTAGCTTAGGTTTATTGTATTTCATTTTATTATCGCATCTTTACCGCTTTACTTTATTTTATCGCAATTTATATACCTGTATAAACACATTTTGAAAGATTGAAAACCTGGTCGCATATATCATGAGCATACCACAATAACCTAAACCAGTCCCCGTGTTCGACGTCGAATCACACCGAGATACTTGCGATGGAATTACACTTGGTTCTATCGTAAGGAAACTTGTGACAACGCAGAGCGTACTACATGAACATTCTAAATTAACGCATAAATAGAAGTAGTATCGCATCATCATGAGCACTTAATATCATACATCCCAACCCCGTCGTTACAATTTTATGGCGCCGTTGCCGGGGACTGGTTAACGGTTTATTGTTTG